>NW_022991263.1:0-38008 GCF_902827175.1 Gymnodraco acuticeps
TCACTCCCTCACTCACTCATTCACTAGCTCACACACTCACACACTCACACACTCACTCACTCGCTCGCTCCTTCTCTCCCTCACCCGCTCGCTCCCTCACTCGCTCATTCACTTGCTCACTCCCTCACTCACTCACTCACTCACTCACTCACTCACTCACTCACTCACTCACTCACTCACTCCCTCACTCCTCACACTCACCACATTAAGAACTAGATTTTGAAGAATAATGTAACCCCTTTTGTGCTCCTAAAGATTTATATCAATCTTTTCTGTCAGTTGGTTGATGCTGTATCTCATTTCATACACCACCACTACCCAATTTCTTGAGCAAACACTTGGTACTCATGGTGCGATTTGTGATTATTGCAGTCCTGTTTGCAGCATCTTTGTTTGTCCATGTGTTGTTGTCAGAATTGTTGGATGGGTTGCAATGTTGCTGCTGCAAAGAAAGGAGGATGATAGAGGGTGGATACACAACCTTCACAATCCAAAATTGCACTGGTCCCTTTCGCCAGCGCAATATCATTTGTCAGTGCCTTTTGGAGCTATTCGAAATCAAATAGTAAAATAAACTTGTTTCCTGGTTTGACACTGCTAAGGTTAAGGGATGGTAAGATATAGGCTGAAAAAGGAGTTAAAAGTAATGGACACAGGGTTGAAACATTCAGCTTCATTCAAAGTGGTATAGTAGTATGTACTTGTATAATAAAGTCAAAAATATCCACTTTTAAATAACAAAAAGTGTTCTATATTTATCCTATATGCACATAAACGGTTGTCTTTCATTATACTATGTCCACTTCCTTCATCGCTGTAGCTGCGGACCTTTCGGATGTGAAAGCATGATAAACAAATAAAGCTATATTATTATTCATTTCTTTACGGAAGATTGGTTACTGAGGGTGCAATGCAGCATAACTAAATTATACAAATCACTGCTTCCAAGGATGTATCCACATTCTAGTAAAATTAGTAAATAGTAGTTAACATTGATATTCACATTATTATTTTCCTTTTGCAGGAATTACTGGATAAATACCCAACATACATTCAGTGAATGTGTCTCTTTGGAGCTTCCTGCATGCTTAAAAACATGACCAATCGGTGCTTGTTATCAAATTGGCCGCTTCTAATGGCATTAAATCCTTGATTGTTTTGGCCCTTAAAAGCCTTCAAGCATTCCTAGTGATGGGAATTTCTCATTGAAAGTGGTTAAAGAGAGTTTCATTAAAGTTATCTCTCATTAAGCTGATTGGACGTCTAGGAAAGGCTGACTATTAATACAAATTAGGTTTTTCACTTTAATGACAATATTTCTAGACTGACTGTTAGTAATGTCTGGTAATATGGTATGACTTTGCATACATTATTGACATTACATTACATTACATTGCATTTAGCTGACGCTTTTATCCAAAGCGACTTACAATAAGTGCGTTCGACCAACAAAACACAAACTTGAAGAAAACAGAATCATATAAGTACATCAGGTTTCATAGAGCTAAAACATTTCAAGTGCTACTCCACTGGCTTTAGATAAGCCAGTCCTTTATTAGTATATAAGTGCTTTGTTAATAATTATATCGCTCGAAGTGGAGTCGAAAGAGATGAGTTTTCAGTCTGCGCCGGAAGATATGTAAGCTTTCTGCTGTCCTGATGTCAATGGGGAGCTCATTCCACCATTTTGGAGCCAGAATAGCAAACCAACGTGTTTTTGCTGATGGGAACTTGGGTCCCCCTCGCAGTGCGGGTGCAGTGAGCTGTTTGGCTGATGCAGAGCGGAGTGCACATGCTGGGGTGTACAGTTTAACCATGTCCTGGATGTAGGAAGGGCCAGATCCATTCGCAGCATGGTACGCAAGTACCATTGTCTTGAAGTGGATTCTAGCAGTTACCGGAAGCCAGTGAAGGGAGCGGAGGAGCGGCGTGGTGTGGGAGAATTAATTGGGTGTCGTCAGCGTAGCAGTGGTATGAAAAACCATGCGGGCTAATGACAGATCCGAGCGAGTTTGTGTACAGGGAGAAGAGGAGGGGACCAAAAACAGAGCCCTGAGGGACCCCTGTAGTTAATTGACAAGGGTCGGACTCGGACCCTCTCCAAGTTACCCTGTAGGTGCGGCCTTTGAGGTATGAGGTGAGGAGGGAAAGTGCAGAGCCTGAAACTCCAAGTTCTTGGAGAGTGCGGAGGAGAGGGAGGCAGCTTTAGCAGTTTGCAGTTCCTCAGAGACAGCAAGGAGAGCAGTTTCTGTGGAGTGACCTGCCTTGAAACCAGACTGGTGCGGATCCAGAAGGTTGTTCTGATGGAGATAACAGGAGAGTTGTTTAAAGACAGCGCGTTCAAGTGTTTTAGACAGGAACGGGAGGAGAGAGACATTACATAATTGACATTACCAAATGTATGCTGCTGAAAGCTGAAAGTAATTTTTTCAGTCAACTACTGAAATAAAATACAATATTTTCCATGTTAAAGTTGGATATGAAACACACATACACCACACACACACAGACTCACACACATGGTGACACTCGGGGAGTGAAAATTAGGATAATGACAGTCATCTAGCAGCGAAAATAAGTGCTTGATGTCTCCTTACTGGAGTCAAGTCGAGAGAGAGCTAATTAGAGAAAGAATAGGGTGAGATATGTCCTCTGTCAGAGCTGATGAAACTATGCAGGACTGGGTAGGGGCCGGTCACAGAGGTGCTACGATGAATAGGGGGCAGTCTCCCCCTTTAAATCAACTGTGTGCATGTGTGTGCAAGTTAGTGTGTGTGTGTGTGTGTGTGTGTATGCCTGTGCTCATACGAGTGTGTGTTGTCTGTCCTAGCTCATGACACTCGGAGCAGTTAGACAGGCAGAATAGTTCATTATCACACATTTTAATATTTAATTTTGCGATTTGATAAAAGATGATCTTTCATTAATGAGGTGATCCATCTCTGAATATCAAGAGTCATCCAAACCAGCGCAGCACAGTGATCCTGAAATGTCTACATATCTCATCCTTCTTATGCTTGCGTTTACTTGGAGATGCAGCATGTTGTTTCCACATCTCCACTTATATTTTTAGCTTATCTCTTAATCAGTTTTATCTAGCGTGAGATTTTGTTATCTGCTTGTGCATGTATTCTTTAAATAGCAACTAAATCATTTCATCCCTGTCCATTTATCTCCCATTTGGTTCATTATCACAGTTGCTAATTACAAACCTCTCCACAGAAGTAGAACTCCTCTGCCTGTTTCTTCCCCTATTCTTTCTCTCCATTTCCTCCCCCTTCTTTGCTCTGTTGCCATTCGCAACATGGCAACAAGACAGTTGGACAGAAAACTTTAAATAAACGGAAGTTTAGTCATCACAAATTGATTCAAAATGGCTGGGAACATGTCCAAAACTCAGGAGATCTTCAGTCCTGAGCAGACAGTGACATTGGAATAATCTAAAGCATTGCCACAAGATTACGCCCCCAACCCCCGTCTTTATAAGTGGATGCCTCGGTTGGTACTGGCCATGTATCCCCGGCTGTCATGCTGTTTTTTCTGCCCATGCCAGTCGCTCCAGGATGGCTGCTCTGAGAGAGTAGCTTTGAAGAGCTGTCCAGGTGAGAGCTTGGCAATGGCAGATATTCTTCTGCTCTTTCACAACACAGAGTGCCCTTCAGGGACTCAAATGGCCCTGCAGTGTTGTGGATAATACTCAATTCCACACTAAAATTCCACACACACACACACACACACACACACACACACACACACACACACACACACACACACACACACACACACACACACACACACACACACACACACACACACACACACACACACACACACACACACACACACACACACACACACACACACACACACACACACACACACACACACACACACACACACACACACACACACACCGTTCCCCACACATTAAAATAGCAAGTTGGACCAAACAAAAAGGCAGGAAGACAATTGCACTGGCATGATACCTTCCCTTGGTACCATTTGAAACACAGCTGAAAAAAACAAACTAAAGTGCTATGACTGTTTATTTCCCTCTCTGGACTTCAGCTCCTCTCTCAGTCCACCTCCTTTTGTTTCTTCTTCCCATCCTTTTTTTAACTTCGCCTCCCCTCTTCTAATCAGTACAAAGTAGCCAGACTACAGATGAGAGTGTGTATGTACATATAATTATGTGTGTCTAATTATGTGTGCTGTTCTATTCAAAGACACTGTGGAGAGGCAATGTGGTGGAGTGAAAAGTGAACTCATCACTCGACAGGTCCCCGGAGGTGCTCCCAAAATGTACTAAATGTTGTTTCCAAGAGCTGCCTCGAAGGACAGATGCAGTGTGGACTGACGTTACCTCACTAGGAAATGCTGTGATTTTTTTCCCCTATAGTGTCCCTCTGTCTATCTGTGTGACAAGAGGAGCTCAGGCACTATAGGAACCAACTGAACCCTATTGTTTTACTCAGTTTAAGAGCTCTTAGTCGATAAAGCCCCGCTGAGGTCATGGGAAGTATTGGGTCTCTAGCACACATCCCAAGCTGCTTTCAGACAAAATACAATACCCCGTGTGCTATAAAATCCAGTTTTAGTGTTTTATGAAACTTTTAATTCCACAACTAATGTAAGTAATATTTGTCCTTTGCTGACCAGGAATGGAAAGATTATTTGGATGTCATTTTTGGTTGCTTAGAGAAATTCTGCATGTGGTTTGGTATTGATGGGTCTTGTAGATTCTTCATAAACAAATGTACGCTTCACTTATGTCTTGACTGGTCTAAGATTTGAGTGCCTAGCCAAGTGGGCCCAAAAGACAGTCAATGCATTCATTTATGCGCCTCATTTACAGCCACATCACATAAGCAACTCGCCCACTTTCAAACACACACCACACAAATAAAGAAATGCAAACAAAACCATTCAAGTGACCCATGTGCATGCATTCACATCCTGTATGTATCCACATACACAAACACAGCAGATAGTGATCAAGAGTTAACTAAAGTCACTAAATAATTTCTTGCTCACATAATCTTACAGATGAAATAATACATATAGATCAGAATGTATATTATTCATGAAAGTGTGCTCACGCCTGAGTAAGCCTATACACATTTTGCTTATGACCATTTGAGATTTTTTTTTTTCATTTCCGGTGTGCGTCTGTGTGGGGTGAGGGGATATGTGTCATAGAGCCTTGGGGGTACAATTTCAAATCGCAGCCTTGAGGTGGCCTCCAAACTGATCAAGTTAAACTAGCCAGTTACTGTGGTGCACCAGGTGAGCCTATGTGAATAGATGATATCATGCTTTATTGGCTGCCAGGCATGGATATTGGCTCAAAATGATTTTCTTCTTCAACGACTCAACATTTCTTCAATGTTTTTTTATCTGTCGATGTACCAAACATTTTTTTTGTCTTGCTGCAATCAGAAGTGGATTAATCTGGTTTACTTGTAGGTGTTGTTGCGACTATCACCTTCTCACACAATCTTTAAATAAATATAGGGAAGAAAAAATTGGTAGAAAACTAAATTCCCTCCAAGTAAGTAAAATAAAACCCCAGAAATGTTAAAAAAATCAAGTAACGCAAACACTAAAACCCACTGTTGATCTACATTTATAACAATTCTTCAACACAAACAAAAAGCCTTATGTAGTTAGCACACCTTCTGCAGTCAAGTGGACGATATTTGGTTCAAGCGGGGCTGGGGCAAGAATCTGCTTTGCATGCTGGGGCACAGTTTTTAGGAGCAGTTCTGGAATCAGTTTCATGTCTAAATTAGAGCACTCAGTAGCAACACATTGTAAATGAGTCTTAATGAGTTTTCCCAGCCTTTATTTTCTGCACTGTTAGACAGCCCTATGGCAGCAGTGAGACGTCAGCCGCTCCTGCTGTGGCTAATATCCTCCAACCACCATGATGACACTGCCACCAGTCTTTCACATACACACAGGTAATTGCATGCTTCAGGCGTATATATATTTATATGTGTGTGTGTGTGTGTGTGTGTGTATGTGTGTGTGTGTGTGTGTGTGTGTCAGCTTGCTGCCTTAAAGGAGATCCTGTAGGATAGTGTATCCGGCATAATGCAAAGAGGAGTAGCATAGTTCTTTCAGAGGGTAACTGATGATGATGATGATGATTTGGTGTTGTTTTGTTTCTTTCCGTTAACCGTCAAGTGGGAAATAAGTATTTTTTTTGTGTATTTCTCTTATCTTAGTATCCTAAGACACTGTTATGTTTGGCTGTGAAAAAAAAAAAAGTATTATTATGAAGGGCAGACCATCTATTTGTATTTATTTTGTTTTTTTTTAGAAAGGGGCAGGTCACATAAGATTGTATTCTTCTCCCTGCTCCTTTTCGCTCAATGGTAGAGTCATGTTTTGTGGCAATTATTGTACATTTGGTTTTGCGTACCATGAGCGGGATAAATAAAAATGAAATGAAATGATAAACGACAGCACATGAATTATATCCTAACAGTGTGACGACACTGCATGCATCAAAGTATGTGGAGGCGTATGTGTGTTTCAGTGTCTTTAGGTCATTTAAACCGATCTGTGTGTCCTCTTAGGGACAGGCATGACACATTTCCAACACAACTCATGTAAATGACATTGCATTTTAAAACACCATATGCTGTCATGTCCTCCCAAATAAGATACACACATGTTAAAGTGGAACATCATTGTTAGTGCATGAAGCAGTAGTCGTCTCATGACTCATCTGAATACTAAATCTCTCTCTTTAAGACTTCCATGCAAAAAACTGCAAACCCTAATGCGTGCTGCTAAATCCGAAAACAAAAATTATGTACTTTTGCATTTGCCACAAAGACTTGGAGATCTGTTAGCCGAGAATGTGGGGCAGCATACATTAATCATAACGATATTGAGTGGAGTGACGGATACTCATATCAGCATTTACATAAACAAGTGGAACAGGGTATGAATTCAAACGATGTACCATAAAGTATGAATGATACCAGACAGGAATTGTACCACAAATGCTGAAGAGCATGAGCTTGTAGGTGACAGGCACTCCAGGCAGCAGGCAATGTAACCCAGAATAAACGTGATAACAAAACACAGCAGTCCCCCCTGTCTTCTGCGGGTCAATCTGACAACTCTCATTGCTTGTATCTGGGAATACATGTCTTCTGATGTTATTGTGAGTGCAAAAGAGAGGGTTTTTATTTCATATGGATTTAACATGTCTGCATTCAAAGGGCACCAACTGATCTATGAATAGAGTACTATTGTAAAACGTTTAAGGGATAAGTGCCACTCTAATAAGGCAGCTAACGGTATGATGAATAGAGCATCACAACAACTGTATGCACTGTAATCTGGGAGTGTTGCGTCACCTCTTGCAGCTAATCTTCTTATAGGGGAAGAAAAGCAAGGATGCTACTCTGTAAAAAGAGGAATCAAAAACATAAAGGAATATTTGTCTGTGAGTATTTCTGTCTTTCTTTTGAGCCATCTGTCTTTTTTGTCTCTCTCTGTGTATGTCCATATGTTCCTGCCTAGCATGCACAAGCATTTTCTAAATGTTTTCTCTTTTTGATGGCTTTTTAGCAATAATGGTGCATCACGTTGGTCCAGACGGTATATATGTCATCAACTATTGTAAAAATGGCCCTTCAAATGTGCAGACATGCATGGTCCCCAGAGGACACAGCCTACTGACTATGGTGATGATTGGACCTTCGTGCCACCAGCAGGTTGAGATGTTTTGCCTGAACTGCAGCCGAACATTCGGGCTGTGTCAAGGTAGAAGTAAAAGCAACTTTCTGAGTGCTTTAACTCTGCAGCTCCACATACACACTGTCAGTGTCCCATTATAACACATTATACATACAGGGCAATGCACAGTAATCAGTAATCTGTCTCTCACAGAGGCTGCTTTCATTGTCAGTGTCAGTGTGAGTTAGAGAATGCAATCAATTGTGTGTGTACGTTTGTGTTGACATGAATGCCTTAAACAGTATTACCTGACTTGGAGTTCTCCAGAGTGACGGTGCAGTGAACAAAAAGTTCACCATCTTCACACACTCATGAAAAATACAACAAAAGTCAATGATTTATTGCCGTAATACCATAAATATTTTTATTAATTAATTTATTAATCATGTTCAATAAAGTACAGAAAGAAACATATTTCAAAATTCCGGCTCCAGCTGTAGATGAACGTCAACAATATATATTATGCTTCATTTTTGGAAACCATGAGTGAAGCACTTTCTGTGATTTGAGTTTATGAGAAAGCTTCGGCTGAATGGGAGACAGACACGCATGGTCCCCAGAGGACACAGCCTACTGACTATGGTGATGACTGGACCTTCGTGCCACCAGCAGGTTGAGATGTTTTGCTTTTCCTGAAATGTATTGAAAATTTAAGAAGGATTGCTATAAAGCGTTGAATAGAGAGTCTTAACAACTTAGGTGATCCTGACTGTCCCGCTGTGCATGCTAAACTGAAGTTTTCCTTATATGGAATAAGGAAAACTTTATAGCTGCAGCTAGCATTAAGCTTAAAGCATCATTTTTGTTTGAGTTGAGCCGAGAGCTGCTGGTAGATTTGTTGTGTTGTTTACACAATGCAGGTGGTAGAGGGTGATCTATTTTGGTTGCATTACAATTGTGTTCAAATGTATGTGTGTGTGTGTGTGTGTGTGTGTGTGTGTGTGTGTGTGTGTGTGTGTGTGTGTGTGTGTGTGTGTGTGTGTGTGTGTGTGTGTGTGTGTGGCTGGGCATGGTCACTAGAAGCGCCTATCTCTCGTCAGTCTTTAAACATTCAGTTGTATATCCCTAGGGGTGAATTCTCACCTTCGTGGTATTACACACTGAGTTTCTCCTTGTGCTGTCTTTATGTCAAGGTGTGAGTCTGTGTGTGTTTGCGCATGTGTTTCTTTATAGCTTGAGGGGAAACAGGAAATCTCACGTTCAAGTGCAGGCTGGAAATAATACACATGAACCATCCTTATTTGGTGCAGAGGAAAGAGGAAGTCATGAAGCACTGAAAAATCCTAAAATATCAGGAATTAGAAAAATCTCTGAAGTCCTCCTAGTGTTTTAATGTAACATAAAATACACAAACTTACACTCTTGCAATCTTTTAAACAAGCAACTCCAACTTTAGTTTAAGGCTGAATTATACTGAACAAAAATATAAATGCAACACTTTTGTTTTTGCTCCCATTTTTCATGAGATGAACTCAAAGATCTAAAACATTTTCTATATACACAAAATAACCATTTCTCTCAAATATTATTCACAAATCTGAAAAAATCTGTGATAGTGAGCACTTCTCCTTTGCCGAGATAATCCATCCCACCTCACAGGTGTGGCATATCAAGATGCTGATTAGACAGCATGATTATTGCACAGGTGTGCCTTAGGCTGGCCACAATAAAAGGCCACCCTGAAATGTTCAGTTTTATCACACAGCACAATGCCACAGATGTCGCAAGTTTTGAGGGAGCGTGCAATTGGCATGCTGACAGCAGGAATGTCCACCAGAGCTGTTGCCCGTGAATTGAATGTTCATTTCTCTACCATAAGCCGTCTCCAAAGGCGTTTCAGAGAATTTGGCAGTACATCCAACCGGCCTCACAACCGCAGACCACGTGTAACCACACCAGCCCAGGACCTCCACATCCAGCATGTTCACCTCCAAGATCGTCTGAGACCAGCCACTCGGACAGCTGCTGCAACAATCGGTTTGCATAACCAAAGAATTTCTGCACAAACTATCAGAAACCGTCTCAGGGAAGCTCATCTGCATGCTCATCGTCCTCATCGGGGTCTCGACCTGACTCCGGTTCGTCGTCGTAACCGACTTGAGTGGGCAAATGCTCACATTCGATGGCGCCTGGTACGTTGGAGAGGTGTTCTCTTCACGGATGAATCCCGGTTTTCACTGTTCAGGGCAGATGGCAGACAGCGTGTGTGGCGTCGTGTGGGTGAGCGGTTTTCTGATGTCAATGTTGTGAATCGAGTGGCCCATGGTGGTGGTGGGGTTATGCTATGGGCAGGCGTATGTTATGGACGACGAACACAGGTGCATTTTATTGATGGCATTGTGAATGCACAGAGATACCGTGACGAGATCCTGAGGCCCATTGTTGTGCCATTCATCCACAACCATCACCTCATGTTGCAGCATGATAATGCACGGCCCCATGTTGCAAGGATCTGTACACAATTCCTGGAGGCTGAAAACATCCCAGTTCTTGCATGGCCAGCATACTCACCGGACATGTCACCCATTGAGCATTTTTGGGATGCTCTGGATCGGCGTATACGACAGCGTGTTCCAGTTCCTGCCAATATCCAGCAACTTCGCACAGCCATTGAAGAGGAGTGGACCAACATTCCACAAGCCACAATCAACAACCTGATCAACTCTATGCGAAGGAGATGTGTTGCACTGCGTGAGGCAAATGGTGGTCACACCAGATACTGACTGGTTTTCGGACCCCCCCAGACCCCCCCAATAAAGCAAAACTATAGGTTACTTACGTAACCCCAGTTCTCAGAGTAACATGTAGTGAGATGTCTCACTATGGGATGCGCCTCATCGCGGAGCAAACAGAAGCATCAATCTCATTACGCCAATCCTGATTGGCTGGTGATCTTGACGTCAGCGTCAGGGAATCCACCCCCTATAAGTAGCTTGCGCTACGTCGCATGCGTCATTCAAAATAAGCACCTCTTCTCGCTTCACCATAGCAAGGAGGGCCGTCTGGTGAGACATCTCACTACATGTTACTCTGAGAACTGGGGTTACGTAAGTAACCTATAGTTCTCATTCATAACACTCCGTTCGATGTCTCACTATGGGAAATTGTAGCTCCCGTATTGCCAGACAAGCTTATCTCGAAAATCACCAAACCAACCAGAACTTAACAGGTAGAGCTCTGACTCAACAAGGTGCCCAGCACTGCTCGGGCCACACTAGGAGCAGAGACGTCTAGCCTGTAAAAGCGGACAAAAGTGAGCGGCGAGGACCAGCTCGCCGCTGCACAAATGTCTTGGATGGAAACACCCTTGAACAAAGCCCAGGATGTAGCCAGACCACGAGTCAAATGAGACCGCAGACCCGAAGGTGCCTGCAAACCCTGACTCGTATAGGCCAAAGCAATTGCCTCCACAATCCATTGGGAGAGCCGTTGCTTAGTAACGGGCTTGCCCTTGTGAGGGTTAGCCCAGGACACAAAGAGTTGGTCATTATGACGAAAACTCTTTTGATCTGTCCATATAGGTGCGTAAAGCACGGACTGGACACAGCAAATCCGGCTGCTGTTCCCCGGAGGAACACAGCGGCGGAGGAAATGCCTCAATGTCAATTGGGGTACATGAACCAACCACCTTTGGTATAAAGGCAGGGTTAGGCTTCAACAACACTCTCGTTTGCCCTGGGGCGAACTGAGTGCATGAAGGATGTACAGATAGCGCTCTGAAGCGAGAAGAGGGGCCCATTCCAATAGTCCATTTAGCTTAGGAACCTTCCTAAGCAAGTGAAATGACCCGGAAGTACGTCACTGGCAGCCATGATAAGTGCCGTTCCAATTCTCCAAATGAAAGGAAAGGAGGTTTCAAACTTCCTTTATAACCTCCTTTAGCTTAGGAACCACTGGACCTCCCAAACGATAATGGGAGAAATGATATCATGAAAGTTACGGTGCTTATTACGCATTTTAAAACGTAAGTTGCCAAAGTGCTTTGTTTTGAACGTTCATCAGTATTATAATCAAAAAGAGAAATATGAACGTTAGTTTTTACTGAAATGATCAAATAAAGTCAACATTTCACTGAGCTGTGTGGGGTTGTTCAACGTTTAAAAGATGTTTGAATGGTGATATACACAGTGATAGATGTTAAGGACTAACGTTTATAATAAATACATTTGTATTTATTTTAAGATCTTTTAATAGTTCATACAATCATACGTATTGGGATCATCATTTGTATTAATGTGGACCGGAGTGACGAGCATAAGTTTCACTTTCCTTTTTTATTTCAATTCCAACTTTGGTCATGATGAATATGTTTCTCTGTTGTCCCCTGTTCATAAAGCATAAAACAACAGCATCAGAGCACGGTGCAGAGTCTCTAGATGAGTTTACAGTAGTCCCTCGTTCTTATTATACATTCATGTTGTAGTCCGCTGTATAGAAAACTGTAGTTTCCATAGTTTCCCCACAGCAGCAGACGCACATTCATGACGTCCGCTGGCGCATCATAAACACGTCGGATAGTGAAAGTGCATTCGGATTCTCTAAGCACCGCAGTCTCTTCTCCTAAGTCCTTTTGAATTCTCCTATCCACTATCCCTTAACCCCGTGACGTTTCACTCAGAGGTCAAGGAATAGGAGATAGGGTTAGAATTTAGCAGCTAATTTTGGATTATCGGAACGCAACCGAGGTGTTTGAATGACGCAGGTGTGACCGGACGTCACGTCTCCTCCCTCTGTGACGCTGCTTGGCACCATGCCAGCGCACCTGCTATTTTGCGCACCTGCTATTTAAGTGGAGGAGACAAATCTGCTCCCTCCCCCTCCGCTTCTCCTTTGTGGCCGCGTGGATTGTTTGGCGTGGCAGCTCGCGCATCACACTCTCTACCAGACAGGTAAAACATCTTGCATTCTGTCATTTATTCATGGGCACGAGCGACACCCGGCTTGACACTACTCTGTGTAGTGTAGACGGGCCCGGCCCGTCTACACTACAGGCGTCAAAAAATGCTTTCAACGCTTCGCCCATTCATTTGAATGGCGTGACGTAGGATATTTTCAAACTTCGCCGAACTGCATTGTGGGTAGCATGGCAAGGCGTTGCAAGCATCGCGAGCGTCTATCGGCGTCAAAAGTTGAACAATGTTCAACTTTTGAGTCTCGATGCTTGCTCGAAGCTGGCGTCAGCCAATCAAATCCCGTTTTTGCAATTCCCGCCAGTACAAGCGCTAGCCAATCAAACCGCGTGCAAGCTGGGAGAGCCAGACCGCAGTTCATTTCCTCATATTCCAAACGAGAAATTACGGTAGCAAATCACCCGGTTCTTTACGACCAGAACTATTTACCGGGATACAAACCGGAGGAACCAGGCATGGAGGGAGGTGGCAGAGACAGTGGGTGAAACTGGTAGGTTTTCGCCTGTTTGGGGATTTTATATCCAGTTTACTTCGTTTTAACATTGCTATTGCTTTGTATGTCGGGGGCGGGAGATTCATGTGATTGGTTGTTGGTCGCGTTGCTCGCAAAAAATCGCCAAGCTTCAGACACGCCCAGCTTCAAGCTTTTTCGATGCCTGTAGTGTAGACGGGCCGTTAGCGCAGCTGACGCCCGGTGCGTTTGAGGAGGATTGGCTCCTCCGGAGGTTCCCGGTCTTGCAGTGTTGCAACTATTGGTGAGTTGCCGTTGTCTGCCGTATTCTCACCTTCAGCTTGGTTCCTCTGGTGTACTGACTGTTACGGCCCCTACACACGGCGGCGTGCGTTACCGCTTGGCGGTGGGCGTGTCTGAAGCTTGGGAATTTTTTACGAACAACGCGACCAACAACCAATCACATGAATGTCCCGCCCCAGACATACAAAGCAAAGCATTCACGCTACATCCATGCTGGCTAAATATACTGTCTATGCTTGCTAGCTGTCCATTCAAACGAAGTACACTGGATATAAACTCCCCAAACAGGCGAAAACCTACCAGTTTCACCCACTGTCTCTGCCACCTCCCCCCATGCCTGGCTCCTCCGGTTTGTATCCCTGTATGTAAAGAGGGACTGGTCATATAGTACCGCCACGATCATTTTCTCCTCCATTTTTTGACATGGGAAATAACTGCGGTCTGGCTCTCCCAACATACACGCGGTTTGATTGGCTAGCACTTGTAATGTCAGATTTGCATACGCGGGATTTGATTGGCTGACGCCTCCGTAGAGGCGGCAAAAGTAGAACATTGCTCTACTTTTGCAGCGAGCACCGCGAGAGAAGCTACGCTTTGCTCCCACAATGCAGTTCGGCGAATCGTGACGTCACCCCATTCAAAGTGAATGGGCAGAAGCGTTGAAGCGGCAACGCACGCCGCCGTGTGTAGGCTCCGTTATTCATGTCACAATGGGATTTGGCCGTGGGATTGTTGGGTCTCTCTCTCCCTTCCCAGTGTGGGCTCTGTGGCTGCAACTGGCCACACAGGCTGTTATGAATTTCCCCATAGAGAACTTTTAATTCAATAAACTTAAGTAGGCTATTCACCAGTCATTTTAAACCTCTTTCCAGGGGTGCCATAAACATTCTCCCTTCCTGGTGGGCTCTGTGGCAGCGCCTAGCTGTAACCACTCTCCCCACCTCTGGTCATCATCAGGCGCGCCGGATTCATTTTAGAAGTGGGGGGGGCCAAAAAAAGTGCGTGTGTATGGCCCAATCCCAAACCACGCCCTACACCTATACACACACCCTCCGTGACGGAGTGAACTCCGTGGAGTGACACATGAGGCTCCCTCCTGTCTGTCAGATGGAGGGAGTAAATACAGCAGCAAGCTTTGGGACAAACTCCCCTCTCTCTGGCAGAAACAGGAAATGCGTAACTGTATGTAGGCCTAACAACGGTTTCAAATCAGCATCTCTTAGACAAAAAATGTAAATGAATAACTCAAATAAAACTCCAAACATCTTTGGTTACTTTTTTGTAAAGCTCTTTTAGTTTTAAACCTGATGTTTATAAGCTTCTTAGTTTTTGCAATAGTCTGTAAATATACACAACTTTATAATAAAATGCACACATTTACCTTTTTCTAGACTAAACACAGGTATGATCCTAAGTTAAAAAATATGAGGTTATCATGAGGTTGTTAACATCGCAAGTTATCACTATCGTTTAGTGGTTTTGCAAAGAATGAACCACTCTCTGTTTTTGTACCATTCTGCGTTGAAGTACCTTCTCTTTGCTCAAATAATCTACTAGCGGTCTCCTTTTTTCCGATAGTTAGCTGTACAGCTTTACCCGCCTCAATGTCCCAACAACAAACCTCCATGCAGTCGGAACCAGCCTGTTTCGGTTCAACGACGGCGGCGGTGGGGGCGGCGGCGGTTTTGACAGTTTCTGCGGCCGCAGAGGTGCTGCTTTTGGGTTCATCTGGCTTCGCTGTTTCTATGATTGATGAAGGTCCAGGCTCCGGAGATGTGGATGTCAGGGATGTGACCTTCCAGTTGTTACATTTAAGTTTAGATTGACTGTATTTGTGACCTGCTCCATCGAAATAAGTCGCATTGACCGAAAGACACATTTTGAGTTGTATACACGGTTGGAAAGAGGATATTCCTAGCTTTCTAATGATATCAGGATTGTTTTTGTACTCCAAATATTAAGCGAAATATGTCACATTATATAATGACTATCACCGAGTCCTCATTTTGAGAAAAAGGCCTTAAAAGTTTCCTCTTCTCTTGAATCCATCGATCTGATTGATTATTAGTGGAGCAAATGATCAAATACTACGGAGGGAAGATATTTTCGTTTGGAGGGGAAGCTCGCGAGTGTGTGTGTATACGTGTGTGTGTGTGTGTGTATAGTTACGTGTGTGTGTTTGTGTAATTTTGCGTTTGTGTGTATTGTGTTTGTTTCCCGGGGAAAACACTCACAAGAAACACCGGCTGTTGTTATGCCTGCTGTGACGTTAAGTTACTCCGTTCTCCGCTTGTAATTATACCGAAGCTTCAAAGTTGTATTTATCATCTGAATTTGCCGAAACAAGTTTAATATTCTGAAAGCCAAGACTTTGTTTCATTAAAATCAGATGAAAACAAACTGTAACGGACCCTGCCGTGTTATCTATGATTACTATACTCTTACATTCATAATTTCAGCGGAGGGAGGGGGGCGGCTTTGCTGGAAGAGCAGATTGCGAGTGAGAGGTGCCTGTTATCTTCCCTTTACAAGCTTCAAAAATGTATTTATCGTGTGATTTTGGAAATAAAAGTTTCATATTCTGAAAGCCAAGACTTTGTTTGTTTAAAATCAAACAAAACACCCGAACCCTGAACAAATTGTTTTTTACGTAAATCCACGTTTATTCTGAAATGAGCCGTTGCGACTTCCGACTGATTTCGATAGAGCGGGTCACATTTAGTTTTCTTCTGCGCTGGTACTTCTGACATGTTTGCAAGTGTATATTTTATTTCTAAGTTAACGGCTGACACACACAGAACAACGTAACAAATAAAGTAAACAACGTAACAAATAAACAAATCTAAGCTTTTTTATTGGTTGTAATTTACATGGATACATTTGAATGGTGTGACAATGTCCTATTTGATTGGGTTAAAATGTATATTCTTCCTGTTATGTCTGCCTGCTTTATTTTACCTAATGCAAAGTTACCTGCTGCTCCATCGAAATCAGTCGCATTGACCCGAAGACATATTTTGATTCCTAGCTTTCTAATGATATCAGGATTGTTTTTGTACTCCAAATATTAAGCAAAATATGTCACATTATATAATGACTGTTACAGAGTCATCATTTTGAGAAAAAGGCTTTTAAAGTTTTCTCTTCTCTGGAATCCATCATTTCTCATCATCAATCATCATGATTGATTATTAGCGGAGCAAATGATCAAAATACTACGGAGGGAAGATATTTTCGTTTGGATTATGCACTCACGAGAAACACCGGCTGTTGTTATGGCTGCTGTGACGTTAAACTACTCCGTTCTCCGCTTGTAATTATGCCGTCACAAGCTTCAAAGTTGTAGGCCTATTTATCATCTGAATTTGCCGAAACAAGTTTAATATTCTGAAACCCAAGACTTTGCTTATTTGAAATCAGATAAAAACAAACTGTAACGGACTCTGCCGTGTTATCTATGATTACTATACACCTTACATTCATAATTTCAGCGGGAGGGAGGGGGGCGGCGCTGAGGAACAGCAGAGTGGCGAGAGCTGTCATCTTCCCTTCACAAGCTTCAAACATGCCTGTAGCTAGTGAGATTGAATATATAACAATCAAAAATAACAAAATATACACAGCTAGATCAGATCACGTTTTAGATGCGACTTTAGAGTCGAGGGGAATTATTGAAACGGGATTTGTACAGTTTTCCGCGGCACAGTTTCATGGAAACACATCAGCTTTTGGACGACAGTCAATATGGATTCAGGAAAGATAGATCAACATCTATGGCACTAATGGAATTAAGTGAGGAAATAGCAAACTGCATGGACAATAAAAAACAAGCAGTGGGTATATTTATAGACTTACAAAAAGCATTTGACACCATAGATCACAATATTTTACTGATAAAACTGGAACGGTATGGCATCAGAGGGGTGGGATTAAACTGGGTGAGAGATTATTTAAGCAACAGACAACAATTTGTTGAATTTGAACATAAAACAAATCCACAGATACAATTAATACTAGATAACATACACATAGAAAGAGTATATGAAATTAAGTTCCTTGGTGTGGTTTGAGACCACAAAATCAGCTGGAAACCTCATATCACTCATGTAAAAGCAAAACTGGCTAAAACTATCGCAATATTGGGAAAAGCCAGATACATTCTGGACTACAACTCATTGCATACTCTATATAACACACTAATATTGCCATATCTGATTTACTGTGTGGAGATTTGGGGAAACACGTACAAAACCAACCAGCCGTTATGCACATTACAAAAAAGGGCTATAAGAGTTATCAATAATGTTGAATATCTTGAACACACTAATGTATTCTTTTTGAAGTCACACATATTGAAGTTCATTGATCTGGTTAAATTTAAAACGGCACAAATCATGTACAGAGCCAGACATAATCTACTTCCTAGGAAATTAAAAACATTGTTCATAGACAGAGAGGGTGGGTATAATTTGAGAGGAAATCTACATTTTAAACAACTCAAGGTCAGAACAACTCTGAGAAGTATGAGTATAACAATCTGTGGGGTGATTTTATGGAATGGTTTGGAGCAGGAGTTAAAACAAAGCACAAGCATAATTCAGTTTAAAAGGATGTACAGAAACACTTTTTTGGAAAAATACGAGAATGAAGAAAGGTGATTGAAGACGAGAAATTATTGTATATGTATGTATAAATGTAAATGTAGGTAGGAATAACTTGCATAATGATTTAAAGGACAATCATTGATCAAGTAAGGGGTGGGAATTAATAAGCATTTGCTTCCTCCTACTCCCTTTCGGACACATATGATTTATTATTATTATTAATATGAAGACTTTTTTTGTTTTTTTTGTTGAATATACAAATATTACCATGAATGTGGATAAATACTGTATTATAACAATACGGTATTCTGTTTTTAACATTTGTTATTTTTTATTTGTTATTTTTGAATCTGTTCGAAATAAAGACTGAAAAGAAAAAAGAAAAAAAAAAGAAAATCTGCTGCTGCGAAAATGTGGGGCAGGGCTGAAAAGTGGGGGGGCCAATGGCCCCCTGGCCCCCTGGCCCCCTGGCCCCCTGGCCCCCTGGCCCCCTGGCCCCCTGGCCCCCTGGCCCCCTGGCCCCTGGCCCCCTGGCCCCCTGGCCCCCTGGCCCCCGCGCTTCCGGCGCCCTGACTCATCATTCCCCCCCCCCTTCCTGCTGTTTTGGCTCGGCGAGCTCTCGCACCGAGCTGTGGCGTCATATAATTGACAGGCCCTGACTACTCCGTGTTGGACTGTCACCAGGGCCGTTTTGAGGTCGCGGAATTGCAAGGACACTTATTGTTTAGTTGATTTCTTTTGATTAGCTGTTTTGTGCATCTCATGTTTTGAGTACATTCATAGTATTTTGTTATTGTGTGATTTTGTTTATTTTCTTTTGTTAACGTTTGGTTTAATTAGTTTACTCAAGTCTTTGTTGTTTACGGTTATTTAGATTTGGTTTATTTTAGTTGTTTTCCTTTTGTTTATTCATCTCCAACCAAGTTTTATAATCTTTCTGATTTTTAACTGTTTCTCTTGTGCCGGACAGGTGCTGTGGGCTCGAGGCGGCAAACCCAATCCCTGGTGGTGGTGTTCTTCACGTGTCCGTTTTGTTTGGTGTGCAGTGTCACGGGTGATTTTGATTTGACCCCTTCCTCCCCGTTTTGTTAATTGCCGCCGTGGTAAGCCCCAGCACTGTCCTTCTCCCTCCTCCCTGGAGAACTTTTATAACATTATACTGTGTACTATTAGGAATATAATTATGTACCAATAAAATAACAATTGTTGTAATATCCTTTATACTGTCTCTGCCTGTGGTGTTCAAACGAACCTGATTGCCTTTTATTAAATTGTATAACTTTAGTTTTTAGTAATTTCCTGGGGGCGAAACTCCCCCAGGTGGCGTTGTCAGCAAACCAAGCATTCTACATGAGCACCACACCGCCACACATGCAACGTAGCGCAAGCTACTTATAGGGGGTGGATTCCCTGACGCTGACGTCAAGATCACCAGCCAATCAGGATTGGCGTAATGAGATTGATGCTTCTGTTTGCTCCGCGATGAGGCGCATCCCATAGTGAGACATCGAACGGAGTGTTATGAATGAGAACTGCACGTTTCAGAGTGGCCTTTTATTGTGGCCAGCCTAAGGCACACCTGTGCAATAATCATGCTGTCTAATCAGCATCTTGATATGCCACACCTGTGAGGTGGGATGGATTATCTCGGCAAAGGAGAAGTGCTCACTATCACAGATTTTTTTCAGATTTGTGAACAATATTTGAGAGAAATGGTTATTTTGTGTATATAGAAAATGTTTTAGATCTTTGAGTTCATCTCATGAAAAATGGGAGCAAAAACAAAAGTGTTGCATTTATATTTTTGTTCAGTGTATGTCTGTATAGAATCTTTTTTGACTTTAAATATAAATATTTTGTGTGCTCAGAGAAAAGCATCACCTTGGCTTTCCCTTGCTCTCTTCCCCACCTCTCCTTCACCTTTTCCTGCTTCTGCCCCAGCTCTCGTTCTTCACTCCCACCTCCTCCTCCTTGCTGGGTACAGGGCAGGGTAGCAAAACTGTCTTGCCTTTGTTTAGAGTCGGAGAGGTCCTGATAATTTTATTCCGGTAAATTACTCTGACCTACTAATTGACCTTTCCGAAGTTATTGAGTCTATGTAAGGTTGCTGCTTGGCTCAGATCCACCAACGTCAGCAAGATCTCACCTCTATTAACTTCCCGAAGAACCAAGGTTTCAATTAACTGCTGTTTCAATTCAGACAACTCTTTTTTAATCTGTTTAAGGGATCCTGAAGGATTTTGATATCAGTAAATGGAGTGTGCTCCTACCTAAGTGTGTGTGGCAGGGTGCAGTCTTACCTTTGAAGCAGGAGAGGAGAGCACAGGTGTCTTTTAAATTATCCCAATCCAACTGGTGGGATTCAGTTTATTTGAAGAAAAATAGGTCCAAACTAATACAGGGTTTTTACCTTCTCTCTTTACAACATTATAATCATACTAAAAACCTGGTGCTGTGATCATGTTCAAATATGAAACTTGAATTCACAGTCTTACATTTATTACCAAAATGTTTTAATTTCAACTGCCCAATTCAGTTGTGACATTTTAAAATTCTCCCGATAGAATTTAGAGGTATTTCCTCGTAAAAAGACCGGTGACAATAAAAAGCGCATTCAACTTTCCATTCACCAATCAATTCACATCAGTTTCATACCGTTTTTTCCGACACAGACGGCGGGTATAACATTCAAAAACCCATACCTGTCCGCAATTTCGGAGGGAGAGATTTTCCTCACAGATGGCGGTATTTATAATATTCATACACTTTTTCCGACACAGACGGCGGATTAACCTTTCAAAAACACATTCCTATCCGCCAAGGTTTCGGAGGAAGAAGGTCCTCACAGGTCGCGGGTTATAATATTCACAAACACATCTCTCATCAAATCATTCCACTCAGCCAACAACCAAGAAATTCGAGAGATATTTACCCCGTCTGGGAGAACCTTACCGAGAGCTAGTTACCCAGTTTGAGAGCACACAGCCTACCGGGAGAGAGTCTACCAGGGGAAAACCCCCCCTCTCTCTTTCGCTCTCTCAAAAAACCAGTCTCTTTATGCTAAAAAAACTGGATCGAAAACCCAAAAAACAAACTCCTCCTCTACACCCAATTTGTGAAGAACTGCGCATGCCCTGTAATGTACAAGGCTGAACATGCCTCGACATGTTCCAGAGCTTTATGACATAAAACCCACCTTCTCATGTTAGTGTGAAAAGGACATGAACTATTTTTGACCTCTGTGTTTCTCCTTAAGCCTGGAGCCCCCCTCCCTGTGTACTGCTGTCACAGGAGAGGAAGAAAACTCAACCTAAACAAACCACTTTGTTTTGTTTATACTGTAACTATAGAAAAACCTAAAATATGAATCATTTTCATTGTGGGTTATACAAGAATATAATTGATTATATTTGATTATAACTAACTTTCGTTTTTAAGTATTAAACATACTACGAAAACTCACAACACCTTTGAGACGTGAGGAGTTTGATCTTCAGAAAGTGAAATCTAGATAGCATGTCTTGCTTTGCTTCAGGTTCTCTGTAATTGTGTGTATGTGATCGTGCATGTGGCCCACATGCAGGTGTCTACGTTATATTCCCGAGTTAGATAAAAGCCCTAACTCCAATATTTCTCAGTTTTGCTAAGCAACTACAATAGTTTACAGTAGCAGCAGCAGAACACCAGTCCTCACTCTATACTTCCCGAAATACCGTCATGCTTCATTTTATAGTAGTCATCACCTCAAACACATACTGTATGTGGACATCTACCTGCCTTTGCTGGGTAACTGTATTATTTGTAGACTTTAAACATAAAAAGAGACCCTGTTCAGCTAGAAGACATGAAATCCGTAGATCAATCCATAGCAAACTTGCATAAACTGTGCATCTTCACATACATGGAACCACGTTTATCTAATTTAAGCTTACAGTTCATTGGATGGTGCAAGAGCATACTTTATTTGCTGCTTTTAAAGAACACCTTTCATGTTGTGCTCCTTTTGATGAGCAGGAAAGTTTAATTCATCAAATGATAGTGTCCTACACACATCTCTGCGCCTTTCTATTCTGTGGATAACATGATAAATCAAAGCCACTGTTTGGCCTTGATTTTGTCATTTCAAAAAATCATTTATTTTTGCTGTCCACAATATATATATCTCTGCCCCCTCCTCTCGGAGTACACTGCAGAAATGTCAACGCTTCACTGAAATGTGCGCATTTGTGTGCACATCCATTTGTGTATTTCTTGTTACTGTGCAGGATCTTTTAAGTGCCTCTTTCTAGCTTGAGATCTGATGGAAAAAAAATATTTCCAGGGGACCGTGACCTGACCGTTTGACCACCACTCACCATTTCATCCTGTCAAACACATCACACCATTTGTCTTCAAGCTGTCCGCCCTCACAGTTTGGGAAGAGATTACCAACTTGTTTCCTGCCTCACTGCAAGACATCCTACCAAACAGGTGTAGCTTTAAGACAAGAGTCAGTGTATTTCTGAGGGCTTGTGCTTGTGCACAACTGTAGCCTATGTATCTTTGCGTTTGTGCCTGTGCTCATGTTCAGGGAATAGGTGTTATGTGTTTGAAGTGCAGAAGCAACAAGCCAAGTGTTGCATACTGTTGGATGGCTTTGTTGCCAGATGAAACAGAGAGAGAGAGAGAGCGCTGAGAGACAGAGCTGAACTTAAGTAACCCTCCTACAGTCTCTATAACTTTGAATTTAACAATAATTTAACTGAAGAGTTTAATTTTTCTGATTGTCACTGCCTGAACTGCAGCCGAAAATTCGGGCTATGTCAAGGTAGAAGTAAAAGCAACTTTCTGAGTGCTTTAACTCTGCAGCTCCACATACCATGTCAGTGTCCCATTCTAACACATTATAGCCTACATACAGGGCAATGCACAGTAATCAGTAATCTGTCTCTCGCAGAGGCTGCTTTCATTGTCAGTGTCAGTGTGAGTTAGAGAATGCATTCAATTGTGTGTGTACGTTTGTGTTGACATTACACAGTATTACCTGACTTGGAGTTCTCCAGAGTGACGGTGCAGTGAACAAAAAGTTCACCATCTTCACACACTCGTGAAAAATACAACAAAAGTCAATGATTTATTGCCATAATACCATAGATATTTTTGAATCAAGCTACATTTAAAGGTGGGGTAAGTTTGAGAAACCGGCTGGAGATACACTTTTTGTTATATTCCATGGAGTCATGGGCGTCGCAGCCATTATATGAGGGTGGGACAAGTCCCCCCCACTTTTTCAAATGATTAGTTTAGACCCCCCCACTTTTACCATGTGGAAAGTCCGTGAATCGGTCTATCCACTCGCCGCACTTTGTAGAGCGCTGTGTCAGTGCTTCACTATCAAATCCATTCCACTTGCTTATTGAGCGAATGCCCAAATCAATGAAACTCCGTACCATGTTTTCACTACTACTTTGTACCAAGGCAGATTCTCCCATAGCGCGCGCATGTTCAAGGAGTGTTGTCATAGTTGGACAGCTCAGATCTGTTGTATGAAGCGATGCCGGTGTTGTGTCACATTATGCCTCCCCGTCATGAAATGCCCCCCTTGTCACGGGAACGCGCATTTCTAAATGACACGTTTACACCTCTAAATGACACGTTAACACCATAGGTTTACACCTTAAAACGATGTTTAAAACGAAAAGTAAACGTTCAGGGTTTTTATTAATGGTAATTTTCAGACTGTGAGTTGTTTAGTGGTAGCTCATAGTCTTGATTCTTCTCGTTTAACTTTTCGCTCCGTATTTGAGGTGTCGAAATTCGTTCGTCACTTCCTTTTCAGTTTGTTTTTTTAAATGTTTTTTTTATCATTATTGTTACGTCCTGTCTGTATAAACGTGCTTTAAAATGTATTGTTTAATTTTACATAGTTGTCATCTAATAATCTAAATATGTTTACAAATGTTACATAGTCTTTGTCAGCATATATGCTATGCGTACAAAATAAAAGTGTGACATTCATGAAACTTGCTCCATTTATTGGTACCAGTCCTAGAACCATACCCTGAAAAATGCTTGAGGGTGGGATTCATAGAAACCTCTTTTGGTGGGGGGGGCATTATATGACAGGCCTGGCCATCACAATATGCCCCCCCTTGCTATCTTACAAAATAAAAGTGTCACATTCATGAAACTTGCTCCATTTATTGGTACCAGTCCTAGAACCATACCCAGAAAAATCAACCAGCGCAATGACGGTCAAGCAGCTGTTATTGACAGCTACGCTATGACCGCCATCTGGAAACACACATTTGGAAGAATCCGGGTATGTACATGATTGGAATAACTTTGCTTTTGTAAATGTTGCAAATGTGCATTTTTCAACAGGAATGTAATACTTGTGCAACTACTCTCAGGTTGATCCAATGGCACACAGTCATCGTGGGAATTGTGAACGAGAACCATCATTGGATGTTGGTGGTGAGAATAGGAGCATATTTTAAGCTCCAATCTGTATCTATAGTGCTGTATACACCATATATAATTAGTGATTTGCAAGATAACCGGGCCACACATACATGCTGTCACTTAATATTGATCAAATCTAAACAATACCCTACATCGTACCTGCGTAATGTATGGTTCCTGCCTAATGCATGTTGTGTTTCCATGTGAATAATAAAAGGTAATGTACCCCCATGAGAAGAAAACCCTCTTCTTGGATCCACTTGGAGAAGGGAAAGGCAAAACGAAGGTGTGCCTGCAGTCTACAAGGTACATTTGATACAGTGTACTAGTTCCGGTGTTTTATGAGTATTTTGACAATGATGTGCTGCATCTTGACACATGTACTATATACATACTGTAGAGCCTTTATGAGGATGAAAGGCTGCAAGGTGTCAAGATGGACATGCAGCACCCTCCCCCATAATCGCCAACAAGACAGCACATCCTGTGGTGTCCTGGCCTTAAAAGTGAGTGTGAAATGCATTTAGCCAAACATTACTCTCAAACTCAAATTCAGTAGCAATTAGACTGAATATCTTGACTTGCTTTTATACATCTTGATCAAAGATGTATTGAATTGTGTCAAACTACACATATACAACATGTCATTCTTTAAATCTGTTGGGTAATTTGTCTGTATTCCATTTGAGGGTAAAATCATAGACCATGCAGTCCATATACTAATCAAGGTTCTCTTCAGTTTGCAGAGAAGATTTTACTGGGGGAGTCAATTGAGTTTGAAAGCTCACAGAAGGCAGTGCACGAGCTGAGGCTGGACATTGCTACTTCTCTCCTCAGAGAATCTGGTTTGTTACCTTTTCTCAACATTGTCAATGACTTCATGTAGTTACTTTTATTAATTGTATCTCATAAGTATGCATCAATAACCTAGTATATTAATAATGTGCCATGCAAATTGTTGTATTGTATCACTGCTTGGACCATTGGTACTGTTGACCAGGGACATTATCAGGGTTTTAAAAGCAACACAGTGGCTTAAGTATAGATTAGGGTAAATAGTCACTACATACAGTATATTGTGTATCTCAACTCCAAACAGATAACATATGAAGCATCGCAGGCAGGCATCTTCAACTGCAATTTCATATAGGCTACACACGTCACACTCTAACACACCCTTTCAATTCTGCGGTTTATTTAAGATGTGAGATTTCCCCATCTTCCTCCTTTCAATGTGCTCATTGGTGTGTATTACTTTTAACTGATATCCTCAGTTAATTTTTACCTTGAATTTATTATAATCTAAGCTGTAAAGCTAATGTGATGAACAACAAAAGAACCATGAGAACCAAACTTAAATTGATGCGTACAGTGCGAAAGAAGTTTTTGGATGTTTTGTAATGACATTGTGCAGGTTCCCATTCTAAAGAGGGTAAGGAGAGAGTGAAAGAAGGAGCAGATGGCTCCTCTGTGCTCAGATTTAATCATTTAGAAAATCTATGTGTTTGTGTGTGTTTTGCCTTTTCTTCACACAAAATAATAAAAGACCACAACAAATGTGTCCTTATATAATTGACCTTTTAGTCAAAAATTGGAATGGGTCACCTTGACCCCAAATCTGTAATGTGGTTTATCTGAAGATATTGATTACGTTTTGTCTCAACAGATGATCTAAGCAGGCTTTGCTTTTACTGCGGGATGGAGGAGCAGGATGAAGAACATTGGGTAATTTCCTATTGCACATTACAAATAAAGAAAATTAGCAGAAATATGTTTCCAGACTTTATCAACATAACATTTGCGTTGGTAATTGCTACTATATTTGGCATCTTCAGCATTAACTGATAAAGGATTAATGTTTTGCTTGTTTTTCCATACATTTTTGTTGAAAATGTATTTCTTTCTCATAACACAACATTTATGTTTTTGAAAGATTTCGATTATTGAAGGAATGGTTAGAATGTTAGTGGGAAATACATTAGAGATATTCTATTATCATAACAAAATCCCATAATGCATACCTTACATAACAAGTATTTATTGTTTTCTCAGATTTGCTGTGACATTTGTCAGCAGTGGTACCACCACCAATGTGTACAAAGGCCGCCAGTTGATCAACCGTACTTGTGCCCTGGATGCACATAATGCCCCGAAGGAACCATCATTAACTGTCCACTGTCATTTCAACCAATGCAACTATTGTTTGGCCTGTCATAAAATGCACCCCACCCCAAAAGAGGTTTCTATGAATCCCACCGTCAAGCATTTTTCAGGGTATGGTTCTAGGACTGGTACCAATAAATGGAGCAAGTTTCATGAATGTGACACTTTTATGTTGTAAGATAGCAAGGGGGGGCATATTGTGATGGCCAGGCCTGTCATAAAATTCCCCCCCACCAAAAGAGGTTTCTATGAATCCCACCCTCAAGCATTTTTCAGGGTATGGTTCTAGGACTGGTACCAATAAATGGAGCAAGTTTCATGAATGTGACACTTTTATGTTGTAAGATAGCAAGGGGGGGCATATTGTGATGGCCAGGCCTGTCATAAAATGCCCCCCCACCAAAAGAGGTTTCTATGAATCCCACCGTCAAGCATTTTTCAGGGTATGGTTCTAGGACTGGTACCAATAAATGGAGCAAGTTTCATGAATGTGACACTTTTATGTTGTAAGATAGCAAGGGGGGGCATATTGTGATGGCCAGGCCTGTCATAAAATGCCCCCCCACCAAAAGAGGTTTCTATGAATCCCACCCTCAAGCATTTTTCAGGGTATGGTTCTAGGACTAGTACCAATAAATGGAGCAAGTTTCATGAATGTGACACTTTTATTTTTGTAAGATAGCAAGGGGGGGCATATTGTGATGGCCAGGCCTGTCATAAAATGCCCCCCCCCACCAAAAGAGGTTTCTGTGAATCCCACCCTCAAGCATTTTTCAGGGTATGGTTCTAGGACTGGTACCAATAAATGGAGCAAGTTTCATGAATGTGACACTTTTATTTTGTAAGATAGCAAGGGGGGGCATATTGTGATGGCCAGGCCTGTCATATAATTCCCCCCCCCACCAAAAGAGGTTTCTATGAATCCCACCCTCAAGCATTTTTCAGGGTATGGTTCTAGGACTGGTACCAATAAATGGAGCAAGTTTCATGAATGTGACACTTTTATTTTGTAAGATAGCAAGGGGGGGCATATTGTGATGGCCAGGCCTGTCATATAATGCCCCCCCCCACCAAAAGAGGTTTCTATGAATCCCACCCTCAAGCATTTTTCAGGGTATGGTTCTAGGACTGGTACCAATAAATGGAGCAAGTTTCATGAATGTCACACTTTTATTTTGTACGCATAGCATATATGCTGACAAAGACTATGTAACATTTGTAAACATATTTTGATTATTAGATGACAACTATGTAAAATTAAACAATACATTTTAAAGCACGTTTATACAGACAGGACGTAACAATAATGATAAAAAAAAACATTTAAAAAAACAAACTGAAAAGGAAGTGACGAACGAATTTCGACACCTCAAATACGGAGCGAAAAGTTAAACCAGAAGAATCAAGACTATGAGCTACCACTAAACAACTCACAGTCTGAAAATTACCATTAATAAAAACCCTGAACGTTTACTTTTCGTTTTAAACATCGTTTTAAGGTGTAAACCTATGGTGTTAACGTGTCATTTAGAGGTGAAACGTGTCATTTAGAAATGCGCGTTCCCGTGACAAGGGGGGCATTTCATGACGGGGAGGCATAATGTGACACAACACCTGTATAGCGGAGGTAAGGCACACACACCAAGTGTTCAGGACATTGTTAATACAGCGAAAATCAAAGCTGACGATCTCTTGGTTTGATATGTTTTCTCCCCCAGACAACATGGACATAAGACATTTTTTTTCAAAGAAGAGGAAAGTAAGTCTTCAGCTGGTAGCAGTTAATGAGTTAACAGTGATGGCGGCGGCGTTGGCAAAAGCATCTCACTTCTTGAGAGGAGTTTCGTCTTTATGTCATGATAGAGAGATACAAATACTGAATAGTTTAGATGAGAAAAGGCATCGAAATGCCAGGTTACTAGTATTTATCATGTAAACAGGGAACATGAATAACCCGATCTCTCTGTGCTCATGCAAACACCATGATGTCCATGTAGAGACGCAGTCAGTGTGTTTTACTGGAGCCTCAGTTCTATATGAGATTATTTTCTGAGTTCTTTAAAGGAAGGCTCCAGTCATTAGATAGTTAATAAAAACTTCAGTATTTAGTGAAACATTATGTTTAAACCATACCCTGAAGAAATCAGCGATATTCCCCGGTAAATAATGATTTTATAGCTCTTTTTTTTAATCAAAACCTGTATATTCCGTCAGGCAGCTGCCGTTTTGGCCATTTTTAGTAGTCACATGATCCGAAAAACTAGGTCGTGACATCATCTATGCGTTCACTTTGTAAACACACAAACAGCTCATTCGACGAAAACATGGCGGAGTATTTGAGTTCGGACTCGTCAGCTGAGGAAGAAGTTTTGAGCAATGTGGAGAGATTGGATGGGGGAATTCAGCCATACAGCCAAGTGGCCAGAACCGTCAGGAATCCAGGGACAGAGACGATGAGGATGAACAGCACAGTGATCTTGCTGGAGACGATCCCTTTACTCGTGCAATTGATTTCGGGGGGCGAGTAGGGAGACCTGTACATGAATGGTGTACTTGCGATCGGTGTCCATGGACAATCCTCTTATGAACATATGTTGTCATGAGCTTGAAGAGCTTGAAAATAAACTGTTCACAGACGACTTGTTTACACAGGGAATTCAACACTTTGGTGTTAGAAAAAGCTGTATTGAAAACAGCACTGGTTGCCATGAAGGATGTGAAACGCACCTCTTTGGTTGAACCAAAAAATGAAAGGTGGGTAAATTTGACGGGTACAGCCCTTTCTTCTTAGCAATGTTTCGCGATACAATGAGGCATATTTCAATAGAATTGTGAGAGTAACTAGAGTAAACAACATGAACAAAGCACATACGTCAATTTGTCCTCGACACCAAACGCATAGTTCACGTCACTTCCGGTAAAATAAATCATGTTACGGCTGCTGTTTGTCTGCTCCTTAATCTGTCTGGGATTGTTTGCAGCTGTGTGTGTGTGATTATGCAAATGATCTGTGTGGTAGCCCCAACATCATTGGCTGCCCATCTCCTGGTCTGCCTCTGAAGATGGTGATTGGATCGACGTCGTCCAATCGCAGCGCACAGCCGGCGCACACCTGCTGGGGAGGAGTACAAAGGCTGTGGACTATCACTAGTGATGGCGAGATGAAGCCTTATGAAGCTTTGAAGCTTTCCAGCCAATTGGTTCGCAAAAGGGTTCATCTCATGAGGCTTCATCATGGGCTTCATTTGAACACAAACCCCCTGTTGGTCAAAGTGTGTAAAACAGGCAGATTGGACATCTCAACAGTGTGCTCTATCTCATACCGAGTTCCCAATGAGTAAAGCCTTAGAATACATCTAAACAACGAACATTAAATCATATTTTCATGTTAACAATATTGTTTTTATTCCAGTTGAATGATTGTGATTGAAAAGCCTAAGGAGGCTGGTAAACATTACAAATATGGATTTGTATTCCTTAATAATATTCATAAACGTAACCATGTTGTAGCCTGAGAAAGGCTAAACCATATCAAAGAATACATTTATTAACTACATTATCTCATTTAGCTGTAGCTTTTATAAACAACAAAAAAGACGTATTGACGAGTCGTTGAACCAGAGACCCTGCGATCGTGAGTCAACTGCTTTCCAGCTGAGCCACAGCACACACGCTGAATCTCCCTGAAAATACTGTAACATATTTATTCCTGTATTTATTCATTCATGTTTTTTTTCCTACATTTATTTATGCTTGTATCTATTTATACTTATGACATGTTCCGACCTCTATATAAGTGAGGGTCTGAGCTCTCTTGATTCCATCGTGTCACCGGGCCCGGGTACAGGAGGGGTAATATGGTTCTTATTATACATCCATGGGTATTATGAGCGTTGTGGTTCAACGGTTCAACCGATCTGAATCGCTTCCTGAAGCAGTCACGTGGTATCGACAGGCAGCGAGGCTTCGTTTGTCATCGATGACGTCACTGGCCCAAAACGATACAAGCCTCTATACATGCTTCACAAAAAGCTTCGGGGATTACTCGACACACGCTCCGAAGCCTCGGCGCAATACGTAACATCACTAACTATCACCACTCTGGAGGCTCTGACATGTGGACAGACACCTCTCGATACTTGCTCGTGTAGAATTATGTTAACTGTGGTTAAACTTGTGTGATTAGTAGTGTCTAGAGTAGCTTAGTTAGAGTGTAGAGTAGCTTAGTTAGTGTTTAGAGTAGCGTAGGATTTTGTGACTGTTGCCTTTTAGTTTAGCTGTGTGTTTTGTATATATTTCCTGTGTTAGTCTGTACCACTTTTAAAGTGAGGTTTTGTTTCGTTTATTTAGTATATTAGTATTTATTTTCCCTGTATGCCTTTAGACTCCTTTTGAGTCCTCCCTTAGTTTGGTTATCTGTCAACCTGTGCCCTTTTGGCCCCTTCTGTTTGTTTCAGGCTGCCTGCCTGCCATTTTGTTTACCGCTGCTATTTAAAATAAATCACCTATAATTATACCAATACCAATCTGGTTGTGTTTCTTCCCTTTAGTTCCCCTAGCCCAGGGGTCGGCAACCCACGGCCCACGGGCCGCATGCGGCCCTTTAAGCCCTCTGCTCTGGCTCCCTTGAGCTTAGACAAAAATAAGAAGGAAATAAAATAAAAGTATTTGTAGGACTATTTATATTTTGTTGCATGGTTCAAAATGTTTCATATCTTGTATTTTGAGGTGATACTGTGACACATAAATAAAAAAACAAAACGGTTTTAATTAGATCAACTAAAATATGCGTCACATCCTGCTACGGTCCCGCGCGAGCGCCTTTTCTTGGAGGCGAATAACCTGACCCCCGGCTCGATGAGCGAACTATGGATAAATCAAAGAAAAGTACCGGAGGAACACAGGATTTAATTCTGCGTGGACAGAGTTGTATGCTTTCACAGCAAACGATGCTGGTTTACCGGTATGTTTGATATGTAGAGAGACGTTGTCAACGGTAGTGCAGCCTTTACGTATCGAGGAACAACAAGGGAGAGGAAGACAGCTGACGATCTTCAGTCATAATTCAATGGGGTATGTAATTTATTTCAGAAAACACTTTTTGTTATATTCCATGGAATGCTCTTAACGTCACAATAGCAATGAATATATTAAATGCTTTGACAATAAATACATACAACAATTAATCTCTGGAAGCCGTGGCGCTGTAAAAAGCACGACCAATTATCTGAGCCGGCCCGGCTAAAGTAACTGGATGGCCTAACTGCCTGTCAACCTTCCATCTGTGCACACATTTATCTCGTGCCCTCATTGGTCATGTGCGCGTTCGTGTGTGTTGGAGGAGGGACTCTGTAAGAAAGTCGGAAGGAAGAGGCATATTTTTTCCGGTTGTGTACTTTCAAATTCTAGCGCACTCGAGCTGGTTTCTCCATTCTTACCTACCCTACCTTCAACTCTTTTTAGGGTGCAGCTATATGTTTTATTTATTTCAAAGTGGGCCCATTTTAATAATATTTGTTTTTCCTTCAAATGTGGACTCCCCAAGTGCTGTGTTTAATTTATTTTAAAGTAGGCCTGTGTATTATTTTTAATTCTCCTTATAAGAGTTATTTGTTTCTTATTAGAGGTTAACAGTTTTATATCATGTAATAAATAGCCTAATAAATGCAAAAAAACTGTAGTTTTTGTCTGATATAACAATAAAAAACTATGAAATATGTTTTGCGGCTCCAGACAAAAAAATGTTTTGGAAAAAGGAGCAAAATGGCTCTTTTGGTCAAAAAGGTTGCAGAACCCTGCCCTAGCCTAATAGGGAACGTAACACGTGGGGTCTCGTCCGGGATTTATTAACTACTTTCCTGGGGTTATAAGTGGTTTTGTATAGGTAAAAACAATTTGGTAAGGTTGTGTACAGTTTTAGCTGAGTATGGCAACTTTCGATTTTGAGTCGTTCTTGGTCTGGCCGTCCTATGAGCAGCTGGACCGGTGTAAGAAGGATTACTTAATAGAGATAGCGCGGCACTTCAGTCTGGTGGTAAATCGGCAAATGTTGAAAAAAGAATTGAAGGCATTGGTGGTGGATGAGATGGTGCGAAGAGAGGTACTTGTACCGGCTGTACCAGCTGAGCTCCCAGTGTCCGATGTTCCCACTGAGGGCCTGTTGCGTCCGGGGACTGAGGCAGAGTTTACGTTTACTGAAGGAGGGGGTAGTGACAGCGAGGGGGGCGAGCCGTGTGAGGCACCGCTCACGCCGCCTCGCAGATGCCCACCCTCTCCTGTTGGTAGTACAGATTCCTGGGAGGGGGCTAAACTCAAGGTCCGTCTCGTCCGGCTCCAGTTGGAAGCCAAGGACAGGCAGCGTCAGTGGGAAACTAACGACAGGGAGAGAGCCAGGCAGTTACAGCTGGAGCTACGAAGGTTGGAAATGGACAAGGAAGTCCGAAAACTAGAAATAGACAAAGAACTGAGAGTGCTGGAAATCGAGAAGGAAGTCCGGGTGCGGCAGCTGGAGCTAGACTCCGAGCTGCGCGCCTCCGGTACTTTTAGCCATGTCGGAGGAATCCTTCCACTTCTTTCTCATCCCCCTGCATTCAACGTAGTCAAAAATATTCCGTTAGTGCCACTTTTCCGTGAGACTGAGGTGGATGCGTACTTTGGTGCTTTTGAGCGCATTGCAGTGGCCCTACGGTGGCCGGCTGAAGCCTGGGCTCTGTTAGCCCAGTGCAAACTTTGCGGAAGAGCTCAGGAAGCGGTTGCTGCTCTTTCGCTAGAGGACGGTCTAAATTACGACTTAGTGAAGGGTGCCATTCTCAGGGTGTATTAATTAGTTCCCGAAGCGTACCCACAGAAATGTAGGAACCACAGGAAGGGTCTTAATCAGACACATGTCGAGTTCGCCAGGGAGAAGGGAATGATGTTCACTAAGTGGGTTGCTTCATGTGAAGCGGCGGATTATGCTGCTCTGAGGGAACTGATCATGTTGGAGGAGTTCAAGAGATGTTTGCCTGACCGTATTGTGGTATACTTGAATGAACAGAAGGTAACCTCTCTCTCTGCTGCCGCTGTGGTGGCTGATGAATATGTACTCATTCATAAATCTGTGTTTTCTCCTGTGTATACCGAGAGGTCCCGTCGGGTGTCCGACGCCCCATTTACCGGGCGGTTGAATGTGCATGATGTAGTTACAGAGGAGAGAGAGAGCCTTTATTGTCACCAACCTGGACATGTCATCGCCAACTGTGCAGCTCCGATGCATAAGGCGCCGCCACAAAACATGGCCCCCCCAAAAGGCATTGGCCTGATTAAAGGTGAGTCATCCCTTATCCCTGCATCTGACCGTGACGAGGGTGAGATAGATCCCTGTTTTGAGCCTTTTGTGTTCGAGGGGTTAATATCCTTAACCGGGGAGGCTGCCGATCAGAGACCTGTGCGCATATTACGAGACACTGGAGGCTCCCAGTCTGTGATTGTTGCCTCCGCACTGCCATTTTCCGAACAGTCAGCCTGTGGTTATGGTTCCACATTATGCGGCATTGAGATGGGTTATATCCCACGGCCCGTACACAAGGTACATGTACAGTCAGACCTAGCAACCGGTTTCTACCCAGTCGCTGTGTGTCCAGCATTACCGTTAAAAGGGATAGTGTTTTTAATGGGAAATGACATTGCGGGTAGTAAGGTGACCCCTGCACTCAGGGATGACTCAGATGTTTTTTTGCCTGATCCTGCGATTGTGCCGGTGCTCCCAGACAAGGTTGTGCCCGGGGGAAAGCCAGTAATTGTGGCTTCCCCTCCTCATGAGGATGTCGCGAGCACGGCGCAACCCGTCGGCTCGGACAAGCCTTTCGACTTTCCGACTCTCTCAGTAATCTGAGAGTGTCTGCTGATTTATCGGATACTCATCTTAGTTTTGGTGGTAGCTCTACAGCACGTTGAGATCTGGGTAGGACTCAGCCTGTGGCCAATCATAGTCGTGTTCCTCTGTTATGATCCCTACGTAGCCTGTGTTAGCATACACCAGCATGATCAGCGTCTCATGCGCTGGGCTCTGATCGTGCGAGACTACAAAACAAGACATCCGTCTTAAACAGACCTCAGAGAACGCGTTGGCTGATGTATTGTCCAGGTTAGTATGCGATGTTCGGGTGTGATATCAGGTTGGTTTAGTGCTGTTAGTGTGTGTTATTAGGTAGATTTGTTAGTGTGTTTGGTTTACAAGCTGTGGGCTTGTGTTTTAAGGGGGGGGGGGGGGGGTGTTACGGCTGCTGTTTGTCTGCTCCTTAATCTGTCTGGGATTGTTTGCAGCTGTGTGCGTGTGTGTGATTATGCAAATGATCTGGTTGGTAGCCCCAACATCATTGGCTGCCCATCTCCTGGTCCGCCTCTGAAGATGGTGATTGGATCGATGTCGTCCAATCGCAGGGCACAGCCGGCGCACACCTGCTGGGGAGGAGTACAAAGGCTGCGGACTATCACCACTCTGGAGGCTCTGACATGTGGACAGACACCTCTCGATACTTGCTCGTGTAGAATTCTGTTAACTGTGGTTAAACTTGTGTGATTAGTAGTGTCTAGAGTAGCTTAGTTAGAGTGTAGAGTAGCTTAGTTAGTGTTTAGAGTAGCGTAGGATTTTGTGACTGTTGCCTTTTAGTTTAGCTGTGTGTTTTGTATATATTTCCTGTGTTAGTCTGTACCACTTTTAAAGTGAGGTTTTGTTTCGTTCTTTATTTAGTATATTAGTATTTATTTTCCCTGTATGCCTTTAGACTCCTTTTGAGTCCTCCCTTAGTTTGGTTATCTGTCAACCTGTGCCCTTTTGGCCCCTTTTGTTTGTTTCAGGCTGCCTGCCTGCCATTTTGTTTACCGCTGCTATTTAAAATAAATCACCTATAATTATACCAATACCAATCTGGTCGTGTTTCTTCCCTTTAGTTCCCCTAGCCTAAAAGGTAACGTAACACATATGTGACTCGTCAAAATGGCGCCGCTCACAGGGTTGATGTTATTTCGGTAATTAATCAGCTTAAAATCACTGATAACGTCATCGGATAAAAAAAAAGAAAAAAGAAGACTGGCAGAGACTGGTCTGTTTTATCGGATGATAATTATTTAAAAATGCGTGTCATGAGGATTGCCTCCCTTTAACTTCGGTATTCTCTCTCAAAATGGTAATGTGCATTATGTTTTAATTATACTTCTTATCATTCAGAAGCTTTTTGTGTGTGTTTATGTTTTACTGAGTGCTTATAGGCAATTTCCATCCCAGTATTCAGTTAACTATTTATTTTCTGTGCACATTACATAGACTAGCTAATATTCTACCTACTGCTTGGGGCTTTGAGTCTTCAAAATGTCCAATGTCATAGACTGGGACTTACTTTAGAGTCAGTTGTATTTACATTCAGTATGACTTGTTATGATTCAATGTGAAAGAGAATACTGCTCAATAAATAATGATCACTTCACCACCTCATATTCAACTGATTTACTCTCCCCACGGCGGCATGCACTTTTATGCACAGTGGGGCTCTTTTAGCATAACCTTGATCCATGAATGAGGGCTGACTTCACTCCACTGTGTCAGAGCTAAAGGTGTTGCACAAGCACTTTCTTTATCTAATTTAATCACATATTTGTCTCATCCTTGTGAGGGTTCGTAATTGAACTTATAACGTCAGCCATATTAACACAGGACTAATGGGTTGATTCATTAGTAATGCAGATAAAACACTATATATAAAAATAAATTGTATATATCATTTTTTTTTCACAATATAGCACTGATTCAATGCTATATTAATGTTAATAATTTAGCTACTCAAGGTGTCTTGATTTGAAAAGCATGAAATACAAATGTAGTTGATGCAGAGCCGCCACTGGCCAACCTGTGGCCCCACGCAAAGTTATATGATGAGGCCCGGTGACGGGGGGGGGGGGGGGGAACTGTGTGCCGCGCCTCAGTGTTGTAGTCAAGTCATCAATTCACGAGTCCAAGTCACTCTCGAGTCACCACTCTTCGAGTCCAAGTCCGAGTCACCAAGAGAGAGCCGTAGTCGAGTCCAAAGTCCGAGTCACCCAAGGAGTGTCCGAGTCGAGTCCGAGTCATCATTACCTGTGTTCGAGTCCGAGTCCAAGTCTGAGTCACCCAAGGAGTGTCCGAGTCGAGTCCGAGTCATCCTTACCTGTGTTCGAGTCCGAGTCCAAGTCTGAGTCACCCAAGGAGTGTCCGAGTCGAGTCCGAGTCATCATTACCTGTGTTCGAGTCCGAGTCCAAGTCTGAGTCACCCAAGGAGTGTCCGAGTCGAGTCCGAGTCATCATTACCTGTGTTCGAGTCCGAGTCCAAGTCTGAGTCACCCAAGGAGTGTCCGAGTCGAGTCCGAGTCATCATTACCTGTGTTCGAGTCCGAGTCCAAGTCCGAGTCACCTAAGAAGAGTCCAAGTCAAGTCCGAGTCACAAGTCTTCATGTATTAATCTTCGTGGATATATGTGTTGAAAATGTAGCTGCTCCTCTACATTGCTTTCATCCTATCATACTAATCTGTCTATTGAACTGCTATGAAGCGAGTTTGGCTACAATTCTTGTAGTAGGTGCTATACAAATATAAAGCTTATTACTAATATTAATATTATTATTATTATATATAAATAAACTATATTTAAAATGAGTTACCTTTTAGAGAAGTGATTATATTTGTATGCCAATATTTTTCTATGGTAAAGTTTTCGTTTTGCACTTTTATTTTGATAGTAATAAGATCGGGACTCTTATTTTTGAAGGAACTTTGACTGGTTAAATCGGTTTACTGATAAAGATTTAGCCCCAGAAAGCACATGGCTACTTGGCATGCAAAATGACGTCATTCTGCATGTTAAGTAGCCATGTGCTTTCGTGTTATCGGCTGAATATTTATTTATTGATTAGATCACGTTACTCTGATGATAGTGTTAAAGACAGCCTATATGTTTGAACTCGATCCTTAGAGTAATGTGTAACGGAGCTTTCTCTTCAATATTGCTTCCACATAACGAGCATTTTGTCCTGCTCTTTTCCAATGTGGAAGCAGAATGTGTGAAAGCATACAGCACGATGCGGGGTGTGTCTCTAGACATCTTTAGACTGGAATAGTGGGGCCCAGTACGTGAACTCACCTCACAGGTGCACACGCCAGGATAGAGGACATCAGACTCCAGAGAAAATGTGCTCGAGTCCAAGTCGGAGCGTCAATGTACAAGTCGAGTCCGAGTCATCTTGGGGGGGGGGGGGGGGATTCACGAGTCCTAGTCCAAGTCAGCGTACGCGATAATTCACGAATCCGAGTCCAAGTCATCGTGCGCGAGAATTCACGAGTCCAAGTCCAAGTCAGCGTACGCGAT
>NW_022991264.1:0-91415 GCF_902827175.1 Gymnodraco acuticeps
TCATGTCTCTTCTACATCAAACATGTGTCCCCTCTTCTCATGTCTCTTCTACATCAACATGTGTCCCCCCTTCTTCATGTCTCTTCTACATCAACATGTCCCCTTTCTCATGTCTCTTCTACATCAACATGTGTCCCCTCTTCTTCATGTCTCTTCTACACAACATGTGTCCTGTCCCCTCTTCTTCATGTCTCTCTACATCAACATGTGTCCCCTCTTCTTCATGTCTTCTACATCAACATGTGTCCCCTCTTCTCATGTATCTTCTACATCAACATGTGTCCCCTCTTCTTCATGTCTCCTACATCAACATGTGTCCCCTCTTCTTCATGTCTCTTCTACATCAACATGTGTCCCTCTTCTTCATGTCTCTCCTACATCAACATGTGTCCCCTCTTCTTCATGTCTCTTCTACATCAACATGTGTCCCCTCTTCTTCGTGTCTCTTCTACATCAACATGTGTCCCCTCTTCTTCGTGTCTCTTCACATCAACATGTGTCCCCTCTTCTTCGTCTCTTCTACATCAACATGTGTCCCCTCTTCTTCGTCTCTTCTACATCAACATGTGTCCCCTCTTCTTCACGTCTCTTCTACATCAACATGTGTCCCCTCTTCTTCGTCTCTTCTCATCAACATGTGTCCCCTCTTCTTCACGTCTCTTCTACATCAACATGTGTCCCCCTCTTCTTCACGTCTCTTCTACATCAACATGTTCCCCTCTTCTTCACGTCTCTTCTACATCAACATGTTCCCCTCTCTCTTCACGTCTCTTCTACATCAACATGTGTCCCCTCTTCTTCATGTCTCTTCTACATCAACATGTGTCCCCTCTTCTCATGTCTCTTCTACATCAACATGTGTCCCTCTTCTTCATGTCTCTTCTACATCAACATGTGTCCCCTCTCTTCTTCATGTCTCTTCTACATCAACATGTGTCCCCTCTTCTTCCATGTCTCTTCTACATCAACATGTGTCCCTCTTCTTCATGTCTTCTACATCAACATGTGTCCCCCTCTTCTTCATGTCTCTTCTACAATCAACATGTGTCACCCTCTTCTTCATGTCTCTTCTACAATCAACATGTGTCCCCTCTTCTTCATGTCTCTTTCTACATCAAACATGTGTCCCCTCTTCTTCACGTCTCTTCTACATCAACATGTGTCCCTCTTCTTACGTCTCTTCCTACATCACATGTGGTCCCCTCTTCTTCACGTCTCTTCTACATCAACATGTGTCCCCTCTTCTTCACGTCTCTTCTACATCAAACATGTGTCCCCTCTTCTTCACGTCTCTTCTACATTCAACATGGTCCCCCTTCTTCTTCACGTCTCTTTCTACAATCAACATGTGTCCCCTCTTCTTCATGTCTCTTCTACATCAACATGTGTCCCCTCTTCTTCATGTCCTCTTCATACATTTTTTTCAAAAACATGTTGTCCCCTCTTCTTCACGTCTCTTTCTACATCAACATGTGTCCCCTCTCTTCACGTCTCTTCTACATCAACAGTGTCCCCTCTTCTTCACGTCTCTTCTACATCAACATGTGTCCCCTCTTCTTACCGTCTCTTCTACCATCAACATGTGTCCCCCTCTTCTTCACGTCTCTTCTACATCAACATGTGTCCCCTCTTCTTCATGTCTCTTCTACATCAACATGTGTCCCCTCTTCTTCATGTCTCTTCTACATCAACATGTGTCCCCTATTCTCCATGTCTCTTCTACATCAACATGTGTCCCCTCTTCTTCATGCTCTTCTACATCAACATGTGTCCCCTCTTCTTCACGTCTCTCTACATCAACATGTGTCCCCTCTTCTTCACGTCTCTTCTACATCAACATGTGTCCCCTCTTCTTCACGTCTCTTCTACATCAAACATGTGTCCCCTCTTCTTCATGTCTCTTCTCATCAACATGTGTTCCCTCTTCTTTCCCTCTTCTTCACGTCTCTTCTACATCAACATGTGTCCCCTCTTCTTCACGTCTCTTCTACATCAACATGTGTCCCCTCTTCTTCTCTCTTCTACTCAACATGTGTCCCCTCTTCTTCTTCTCTCTCTACATCAACATGTGTCCCCTCTTCTTCACGTCTCTTCTACATCACATGTGTCCCCTCTTCTTCATGTCTCTCTTCTACATCAACATGGTGTCCCCTATTCTCCATGTCTCTTCTACATCAACATGTGTCCCCTCTTCTTCATGTCTCTTCTACATCAACATGTGTCCCCTCTTCTTCACGTCTCTTCTACATCAACATGTGTCCCCCTCTCTTCACGTCTCTTCTACATCAACATGTGTCCCCTCTTCTTCACGTCTCTTCTACATCAACATGTGTCCCCTCTTCTTCACGTCTCTTCTACATCAACATGTGTCCCCTCTTCTTCACGTCTCTTCTACATCAACATGTGTCCCCTCTTCTTCATGTCTCTTCTACATCAACATGTGTCCCCTCTTCTTCATGTCTCTTCTACATCAACATGTGTCCCCTATTCTCCATGTCTCTTCTACATCAACATGTGTCCCCTCTTCTTCATGCCTCTTCTACATCAACATGTGTCCTCTCTTCTTCATGTCTCTTCTACATCAACATGTGTCCCCTCTTCTTCATGTCTCCTCTACATCAACATGTGTCCCCTCTTTTCCTGTTTTTCTAAAGGTCTTCACTCTCTTCACATCAACATGTGTCCCCCTCTTCTTCACGTCTCTTCTACATCAACATTGTGTCCCCTCTTCTTCACGTCTCTTCTACATCAACATGGTGATCCCCTCTTCTTCATGTTCTTCTACATCAACATGTGTTCCCCTCTTCTTCACGTCTCTTCTACATCAACATGTGTCCCCTCTTCTTCACGTCTCTTCTACATCAACATGTGTCCCCTCTTCTTCATGTCCTTCTACATCAACATGTGTCCCCTCTTCTTCATGTCTCTTCTACATCAACAATGGTCCCTTCTTCTTCAGCTCTCTTCTACATCAACATGTGGTCCCTCTGCTTCATAGCCTCTTCTACATCAACATGTGTCACCCTCTTCTTCATGTCTCTTCTACATCAACATGTGTCCCCCTCTTCTTCAGTCTCTTCTACATCAAACATGTGTCCCCTCTTCTTCATGTCTCTTCTACATCAACATGTGTCCCCCTTCTTCATGTCTCTTCTACATCAAATGTGTCCCCCTATTCTTCATGTCTCTTCTACATCAACATGTGTCCCCTCTTCTTCATGTCTCTTCTACATCAACATGTGTCCCCTCTTCTTCATGTCTCTTCTACATCAACATGTGTCCCCTCTTCTTCATGTCTCTTCTACATCAACATGTGTCCCCTCTTCTTCATGTCTCTTCTACATCAACATGTGTCCTCTTCTTCATGTCTCTTCTACATCAACATGTGTCCCCTCTTCTTCATGCCTCTTCTACATCAACATGTGTCCCCTCTTCTTCATGTCTCTTCTACATCAACATGTGTCCCCTCTTCTTCACGTCTCTTCTACATCAACATGTGTCCCCTCTTCTTCGTGTCTCTTCTACATCAACATGTGTCCCCTCTTCTTCATGTCTCTTCTACATCAACATGTGTCCCCTCTTCTTCATGTCTCTTCTTCATCAACATGTGTCCCCTCTTCTTCATGTCTCTTCTACATCAAACATGTGTCCCCTCTTCTTCATGTCCTCTTCTTCATCAACATGTGTCCCCTCTTCTTCATGTCTCTTCTACATCAACATGTGTCCCCTCTTCTTCATGTCTCTTCTACATCAACATGTGTCCCCTCTTCTTCAGTCTCTTCTACATCAACATGTGTCCCCTCTTCTTCATGTCTCTTCTACATCAACATGTGTCCCCTCTTCTTCATGTCTCTTCTACATCAACATGTGTCCCCTCTTCTTCACGTCTCTTCTACATCAACATGTGTCCCCTCTTCTTCATGTCTCTACTACATCAACATGTGTCCCCTCTTCTTCATGTCTCTTCCACATCAACATGTGTCCCCTCTTCTTCATGTCTCTTCTACATCAACATGTGTCCCCTCTGTGGAAAGAGACTCTGAGAGTTTCAGGAACAAAGATTCTCTCTCTTTTTGATCCATTTCTATAAAAACCTGTCTGAAAATGAGCTGATCAGATTTTGGCCACTTGATGATGTCATAACAATGTTTTGTCTTGTGTAACCATTAGCCAATCAGCAACCAAGGTAACCCCCCCCCCCCCCCCCTTATCACCTGAATCTCCTCTAGAGCACCATTGAGTTCTTTGTAACCAAATCTCTCTCAGAGGGGCGTGGGGAGGGGCTCCTTATTTTCATCTAAAGTAACAGGCAGAGAATCAGCACTTTGGAAACAGGGCTGAAACAGAGGGGATTATGGGTAATGCTGCAATGATCTGTTTGGTGTTTCAGCCAATCAGAGACAGGCTCTGTATATATCTGAGACCTGTGATATATTGATGAATAACAGTATATACTGTAGGGACCTTTAACTCTATCTGAAGCCCTTCTTCTCATCTCACTGACCTGTAGCAGGATCAGATCCTTCTCCTCCAGCTTGGCCTCGTAGTTCTGCTTCAGCTCCTCCACAGTGTGCACTCTTCCCTCCTCCACGTCCTTCAGCTGCTTCTCAAAGTCCTCCTGCATCCTCTCGCTTTCACGCTGAAGATCCTGGAACCTCTCATGCTCCGTGATCAGCTTCTGGCTGTAGGACTCCTCTGTGTGTGTGTGTGTGTGTGTGTGTGTGTGTGTGTGTGTGTGTGTGTGTGTGTGTGTGTGTGTGTGTGTGTGTGTGTGTGCGAGAGTGATGAAGAAACACATATGTATTGATTCTTGTAATAATAATAAACTTTTTGGTATAGCACCAGTGGTACCGTGAGAATCGAAAGTTAAACCCAAATATAGGTTTTTATTTATTTACTTTTAAACATATCCTCGTCTTACCTAAAGCCTCCAGCTCCTCAGAGTGCTTCTCAGAGATCTCTGCAGTGCTCATCTGGTTCTCACGCTGCTGCTTCTCCATCTCGGTCTTCATGGCCTGTAGGCACAGAACGTGTCATTCAGAAACAATAAAAGCCTTTCATTAATACATTGTTTAGATAGTAATGATGTAATGTTGATAATCATGGTCAATAGGCAAACAATACAGGCAGAAAACATGATCTTCTTATTTATATTTGTACTAACCAGGGCTCAACATTATAAATGTCCCGCTGGCCCGGAAGTCCTATTTAGACACCCCGGGCCTGCGGGCCAGCATAACGTACTTTCCACTTGCCTGCTTGGGCCACTAAAAATGTTGCTTTAAAAAAAATCACATTGTCCTTTGTATTGGTATTTTGACTAGCATTTAGTTAAATTGTTTCGTTTATTAATGCTACAACATAGCGTTTCGTGAGGTGGTTGTTGTTGTTGTTGTTGGGTGAAAAGCAAACAGCTGTTTGCTGCGGAGCGCAGCGCGTGCAGTCTCCCGCGCTCCTTCACTACAGACTTTCGCGACACCTAACCATTCGCCAAAATGTTTTAAAACCACCGGCGGTAACCGGCCAAGCGCCGGGCAAAAAACAATCTTCAAATAAAAGAAAGTCACCGGAGGAGTTACAGGAGAGTGACAGGGAGTATGAGAAGAAGTTTCAGCCACACTGGCTAGATCGATGGAGTTGGCTTCAATATGATGATATAAACAAGGTCTTTTGTCAGCTCTGTACTTCCTATGCTGACAAGTAAGTGAAGAGTAGAACATATAAAGGTCTTCGCTATAGGGACATGTCCCAGCAGTTTAGGAGAATGAAGGTTATAATCTAATCTATTACATAGCCATTACATTTCTAACTCCTGATAATGACACGAAGGCAGAAAGAGCATTATACTAATAATAATACTCATAGCAGAAATGTCACCCTCCTTTTTTCTTTTAACAATGACCACAATATAATAATTGTAATAAACCAAATATGAACAATTGAGGAAAATGAGGAAGAACTGATGATTCAAATGTTGTAGTACAAGTAGTAATGTAGTTCGTGCATACATTACTATAGCAACAAATGTGTTCATTTTCTTCATTATTAGTCGATCTTTAGGACGAATGCTCCGGGCCAGTGGCTACATGGTGGGGCCGGTGAGAATGAAAATCTACTGGCCTGGTACCTTTAATGTCTACCCCTGCTAACTGATCTGCTTTTATTTACTTATTGTTATTCATATTATTTCTTGTCACTGTGTTTTAATTGTATAGATCTGAACGTGGAACCAATGTGTTTGATTTTGTATTAAACTGGGTGGGTTGAAAATGGATGAAGATCAGTGTCTCAATTGTGACCCGGTATGATTCTGCTTGTTCTTCAATCAAAAAACATAACAAACAAAATAGAAAACATGATGTTATGAACTGGTCCATTTTAAGAGCTGCAGCTGTTAATAGGATTACATACGTTTATGCCAACCCAGTCTCACGGCATTTCGTGTTATAGTCACGAAATTAATGTGATTTATTGATTCGTGTTCACCAACACGATTCCCCCCTTTTCGTCACGTGGATGAAATGGACAGATAAAAAAAAGTAGTGGAGTAAAGTACTGATACCAGAAAAATGAACTTAAGTACAGTAACAAAGTATTTGTACTCCACTACTTCCCACCTCTGGTCTTAAACACATTGTTGGTTTCTGGAAGACAGGTCTTCAGAGAGTCTGACCTGTTGCATGGTCTACAGAGAGTCTGACCTGTTGCATGGTCTACAGAGAGTCTAACCTGTTGCATGGTCTACAGAGAGTCTGACCTGTTGCATGGTCTACAGAGAGTCTAACCTGTTGCATGGTCTACAGAGAGTCTAACCTGTTGCATGGTCTACAGAGAGAGAGTCTGACCTGTTGCATGGTCTTCAGAGAGAGAGTCTAACCTGTTGCATGGTCTACAGAGAGAGAGTCTGACCTGTTGCATGGTCTACAGAGAGAGAGTCTGACCTGTTGCATGGTCTTCAGAGAGAGAGTCTGACCTGTTGCATGGTCTACAGAGAGAGAGTCTAACCTGTTGCATGGTCTACAGAGAGAGAGTCTGACCTGTTGCATGGTCTACAGAGAGAGAGTCTGACCTGTTACATGGTCTACAGAGAGAGAGTCTAACCTGTTACATGGTCTACAGAGAGTCTGACCTGTTGCATGGTCTACAGAGAGAGAGTCTGACCTGTTGCATGGTCTACAGAGAGAGAGTCTGACCTGTTGCATGGTCTTCAGAGAGTCTGACCTGTTGCATGGTCTTCAGAGAGTCTGGCCTGTTGCATGGTCTACAGAGAGTCTGGCCTGTTGCATGGTCTACAGAGAGTCTGACCTGTTGCATGGTCTACAGAGAGAGAGTCTGACCTGTTGCATGGTCTTCAGAGAGTCTGACCTGTTGCATGGTCTTCAGAGAGTCTGGCCTGTTGCATGGTCTACAGAGAGTCTGACCTGTTGCATGGTCTTCAGAGAGTCTGACCTGTTGCATGGTCTTCAGAGAGTCTGGCCTGTTGCATGGTCTACAGAGAGAGAGTCTGACCTGTTGCACGGTCTACAGAGAGTCTGACCTGTTGCATGGTCTACAGAGAGTCTGGCCTGTTGCATGGTCTACAGAGAGAGAGTCTGACCTGTTGCACGGTCTACAGAGAGTCTGGCCTGTTGCATGGTCTACAGAGAGAGAGTCTGACCTGTTGCACGGTCTACAGAGAGTCTGACCTGTTGCATGGTCTACAGAGAGAGAGTCTGACCTGTTGCACGGTCTACAGAGAGTCTGGCCTGTTGCATGGTCTACAGAGAGTCTGGCCTGTTGCATGGTCTACAGAGAGTCTGACCTGTTGCATGGTCTACAGAGAGTCTGGCCTGTTGCATGGTCTACAGAGAGTCTGGCCTGTTGCATGGTCTACAGAGAGTCTGGCCTGTTGCATGGTCTACAGAGAGAGAGTCTGGCCTGTTGCATGGTCTACAGAGAGTCTGGCCTGTTGCATGGTCTTCAGAGAGTCTGACCTGTTGCATGGTCTACAGAGAGAGAGTCTGGCCTGTTGCACGGTCTTCAGAGAGTCTGACCTGTTGCATGGTCTTCAGAGAGAGAGTCTGACCTGTTGCACGGTCTTCAGAGAGTCTGACCTGTTGCATGGTCTACAGAGAGAGAGAGTCTGACCTGTTGCATGGTCTATAGAGAGAGAGAGTCTGACCTGTTGCATGGTCTTCAGAGAGAGAGTCTGACCTGTTGCACGGTCTACAGAGAGAGAGTCTGACCTGTTGCATGGTCTACAGAGAGAGAGAGTCTGACCTGTTGCATGGTCTATAGAGAGAGAGTCTAACCTGTTGCATGGTCTACAGAGAGAGAGTCTAACCTGTTGCATGGTCTATAGAGAGAGAGAGTCTGACCTGTTGCATGGTCTACAGAGAGAGAGTCTAACCTGTTGCATGGTCTACAGAGAGAGAGTCTAACCTGTTGCATGGTCTATAGAGAGAGAGAGTCTGACCTGTTGCATGGTCTACAGAGAGAGAGTCTAACCTGTTGCATGGTCTACAGAGAGAGAGTCTAACCTGTTGCATGGTCTACAGAGAGAGAGTCTGACCTGTTGCATGGTCTATAGAGAGAGAGAGTCTAACCTGTTGCATGGTCTTCAGAGAGAGAGTCTAACCTGTTGCATGGTCTACAGAGAGAGAGTCTGACCTGTTGCATGGTCTACAGAGAGAGAGTCTGACCTGTTGCATGGTCTACAGAGAGAGAGTCTAACCTGTTGCATGGTCTACAGAGAGAGAGTCTAACCTGTTGCATGGTCTACAGAGAGAGAGTCTGACCTGTTGCATGGTCTACAGAGAGAGAGTCTGACCTGTTGCATGGTCTACAGAGAGAGAGTCTGACCTGTTGCATGGTCTATAGAGAGAGAGTCTGACCTGTTGCATGGTCTACAGAGAGAGAGTCTAACCTGTTGCATGGTCTACAGAGAGAGAGTCTAACCTGTTGCATGGTCTTCAGAGAGAGAGTCTAACCTGTTGCATGGTCTTCAGAGAGAGAGTCTAACCTGTTGCATGGTCTACAGAGAGAGAGTCTGACCTGTTGCATGGTCTACAGAGAGAGAGTCTAACCTGTTGCACGGTCTACAGAGAGAGAGTCTGACCTGTTGCATGGTCTTCAGAGAGAGAGTCTAACCTGTTGCATGGTCTACAGAGAGAGAGTCTGACCTGTTGCATGGTCTACAGAGAGAGAGTCTGACCTGTTGCATGGTCTACAGAGAGAGAGTCTAACCTGTTGCATGGTCTACAGAGAGAGAGTTCTAACCTGTTGCATGGTCTACAGAGAGAGAGTCTGACCTGTTGCATGGTCTACAGAGAGAGAGTCTAACCTGTTGCATGGTCTACAGAGAGAGAGTCTGACCTGTTGCATGGTCTACAGAGAGAGAGTCTAACCTGTTGCATGGTCTTCAGAGAGAGAGTCTGACCTGTTGCATGGTCTACAGAGAGAGAGTCTGACCTGTTACATGGTCTACAGAGAGAGAGTCTAACCTGTTGCATGGTCTTCAGAGAGAGAGTCTGACCTGTTGCATGGTCTACAGAGAGAGAGTCTGACCTGTTACATGGTCTACAGAGAGAGAGTCTGACCTGTTGCATGGTCTACAGAGAGAGAGTCTAACCTGTTGCATGGTCTACAGAGGAGGTAAGTAGTCTAAACTGTTGCATGGTCTACAGAGAGAGAGTCTGACCTGTTGCATGGTCTACAGAGAGAGAGTCTGACCTGTTGCATGGTCTACAGAGAGAGAGTCTAACCTGTTGCATGGTCTACAGAGAGAGAGTCTAAGCTGTTGCATGGTCTACAGAGAGAGAGTTTGACCTGTTGCATGGTCTACAGAGAGAGAGTCTAAGCTGTTGCATGGTCTACAGAGAGAGAGTCTAAGCTGTTGCATGGTCTACAGAGAGAGAGTTTGACCTGTTGCATGGTCTACAGAGAGAAGAGTCTGACCTGTTGCATGGTCTACAGAGAGGAGTCTGACCGGTTGCATGGTCTACAGAGAGAGAGTCTAACCTGTTGCATGGTCTACAGAGAGAGAGTCTAAGCTGTTGCATGGTCTACAGAGAGAGAGTTTGACCTGTTGCATGGTCTACAGAGAGAGAGTCTGACCTGTTGCATGGTCTACAGAGAGAGAGTCTAACCTGTTGCATGGTCTACAGAGAGAGAGTCTGACCTGGTTGCATGGTCTACAGAGAGAGAGTCTGACCTGTTGCATGGTCTACAGAGAGAGAGTCTAACCTGTTGCATGGTCTACAGAGAGAGAGTCTGACCTGTTGCATGGTCTACAGAGAGAGAGTTTGACCTGTTGCATGGTCTACAGAGAGAGAGTCTGACCTGTTGCATGGTCTTCAGAGAGAGAGTCTGACCTGTTGCATGGGTCTTCAGAGAGGAGGAGTTTGACCTGTTGCATGGTCTACAGAGAGAGAGGTCTAAACTTGTGCATTGTCTACAGAGAGAGAGTCTGACCTGTTGCATGGTCTTCAGAGAGAGAGTCTAACTTGTTGCATGGTCTACAGAGAGAGAGTCTGACCTGTTGCATGGTCTACAGAGAGAGAGTCTGACCTGTTGCATGGTCTTCAGAGAGAGAGTTTGACCTGTTGCATGGTCTACAGAGAGAGAGTCTAACTTGTTGCATGGTCTACAGAGAGAGAGTCTGACCTGTTGCATGGTCTTCAGAGAGAGAGTCTAACTTGTTGCATGGTCTACAGAGAGAGAGTCTGACCTGTTGCATGGTCTACAGAGAGAGAGTCTAACCTGTTGCATGGTCTTCAGAGAGAGAGTCTAACTTGTTGCCATGGTCTACAGAGAGAGAGTTGACCTGTTGCATGGTCTACAGAGAGAGAGTCTGACCTGTGGCATGGTCTGCAGAGGAGGAGTCTGACCTGTTGCATGGTCTACAGAGAGAGAGTCTGACCTGTTGCATGGTCTACAAGAGAGAGAGTCTGACCTGTTGCATGGTCTTCAGAGAGAGAGTCTAAGCTGTTGCATGGTCTACAGACGAGAGAGTCTGACCTGTTGCATGGTCTACAGAGAGAGAGTTTCTGAACCTGTTGCATGGTACAGAGAGAGAGTCTGACCTGTTGCATGGTCTACAGAGAGAGAGTCTGACGTGTTGCATGGTCTCAGAGAGAGAGTCTGACCTGTTGCATGGTCTACAGAGAGAGAGTCTGACCCGTTTGCATGGTCTACAGAGAGAGGTCTGACCTGTTGCATGGTCTACAGAGAGAGAGTCTGACCTGTTGCATGGTCTACAGAGAGAAGAGTATGACCTGTTGCATGGTCTTACAGGAGAGAGAGTCTGACCTGTTGCCATGGTCTCAAGAGAGAGAGAGTCTGACCTGTGCATGGTCTACAGAGAGAGAGGTCTAACCTGTTGCATGGTCTACAGAGAGATGGCGTCTGACCTGTTGCCATGGTCTACAGAGAGAGAGTCTAACCTTTGCATGTGTCTACAGAGAGAGAGTTCCTGACCTGTTTGCATTGGCGTCTACGAGAGAGAGAGTCTGACCTGTTGCATGGTCTTCAGAGAGAGAGTCTGACCTGTTGCATGGTCTACAGAGAGAGAGTCTAACCTGTTGCATGGTCTACAGAGAGAGAGTCTGACCTGTTGCATGGTCTACAGAGAGAGAGTCTAACCTGTTGCATGGTCTACAGAGAGAGAGTCTAACTTGTTGCATGGTCTACAGAGAGAGAGTCTGACCTGTTGCATGGTCTACAGAGAGAGAGTCTGACCTGTTGCATGGTCTTCAGAGAGAGAGTTTGACCTGTTGCATGGTCTACAGAGAGAGAGAGTCTGACCTGTTGCATGGTCTACAGAGAGAGAGTCTGACCTGTTGCATGGTCTACAGAGAGAGAGAGTCTGACCTGTTGCATGGTCTACAGAGAGAGAGTCTGACCTGTTGCATGGTCTACAGAGAGAGAGTCTGACCTGTTGCATGGTCTACAGAGAGAGAGTCTGACCTGTTGCATGGTCTACAGAGAGAGAGTCTAAGCTGTTGCATGGTCTACAGAGAGAGAGTCTGACCTGTTGCATGGTCTTCAGAGAGAGAGTCTGACCTGTTGCATGGTCTTCAGAGAGAGAGTCTGACCTGTTGCATGGTCTACAGAGAGAGAGAGTCTGACCTGTTGCATGGTCTTCAGAGGAGAGTCTACCTGTTGCATGGTCTACAGAGAGAGAGTCTGACCTGTTGCATGGTCTTCAGGAGAGAGTCTGACCTGTTGCATGGTCTACAGAGAGAGAGTCTAAACCTGTTGCATGGTCTACAGAGAGAGAGCGTCTGACCTGTTGCATGGTCTTCAGAGAGAGTCTAACCTGTTGCATGGTCTACAGAGAGAGAGTCTAACCTGTTGCATGGTCTACAGAGAGAGAGTCTGACCTGTTGCATGGTCTACAGAGAGAGAGAGTCTAAGCTGTTGCATGGTCTTCAGAGAGAGTCTGACTAAGCTGTTGCATGGTCTTCAGAGAGAGAGTCTGACCTGTTGCATGGTCTTCAGAGAGAGAGTCTGACCTGTTGCATGGTCTACAGAGAGAGAGTCTAAGCTGTTGCATGGTCTTCAGAGAGAGAGTCTGACCTGTTGCATGGTCTACAGAGAGAGAGTCTAAGCTGTTGCATGGTCTTCAGAGAGAGAGTCTAAGCTGTTGCATGGTCTTCAGAGAGAGAGTCTGACCTGTTGCATGGTCTTCAGAGAGAGAGTCTGACCTGTTGCATGGTCTACAGAGAGAGAGTCTGACCTGTTGCATGGTCTACAGAGAGAGAGTCTGAACTGTTGCATGGTCTTCAGAGAGAGAGTCTGACCTGTTGCATGGTCTACAGAGAGAGAGTCTAAGCTGTTGCATGGTCTACAGAGAGAGAGTCTAACCTGTTGCATGGTCTTCAGAGAGAGAGTCTAAGCTGGTTGCATGTCTTCAGAGAGAGAGTCTGACCTGTTGCATGGTCTTCAGAGAGAGAGTCTGACCTGTTGCATGGTCTACAGAGAGAGAGAGTCTGACCTGTTGCATGGTCTACAGAGAGAGAGTCTAAGCTGTTGCATGGTCTACAGAGAGAGAGTCTAACCTGTTGCATGGTCTACAGAGAGAGAGTCTAACCTGTTGCATGGTCTACAGAGAGAGAGTCTGAACTGTTGCATGGTCTACAGAGAGAGAGTCTAACCTGTTGCATGGTCTTCAGAGAGAGAGTCTGACCTGTTGCATGGTCTACAGAGAGAGAGTCTAAGCTGTTGCATGGTCTACAGAGAGAGAGTCTAACCTGTTGCATGGTCTTCAGAGAGAGAGTCTAAGCTGTTGCATGGTCTTCAGAGAGAGAGTCTGACCTGTTGCATGGTCTTCAGAGAGAGAGTCTGACCTGTTGCATGGTCTACAGAGAGAGAGAGTCTGACCTGTTGCATGGTCTTCAGAGAGAGAGTCTAACCTGTTGCATGGTCTACAGAGAGAGAGTCTGACCTGTTACATGGTCTACAGAGAGAGAGTCTGACCTGTTGCATGGTCTACAGAGAGAGAGAGTCTAACCTGTTGCATGGTCTACAGAGAGAGAGTCTGACCTGTTGCATGGTCTACAGAGAGAGAGTCTGACCTGTTACATGGTCTACAGAGAGAGAGAGTCTGACCTGTTGCATGGTCTACAGAGAGAGAGAGTCTAACCTGTTGCATGGTCTACAGAGAGAGAGTCTGACCTGTTGCATGGTCTACAGAGAGAGAGTCTGACCTGTTACATGGTCTACAGAGAGAGAGTCTAAGCTGTTGCATGGTCTACAGAGAGAGAGTCTGACCTGTTGCATGGTCTTCAGAGAGAGAGTCTGACCTGTTGCATGGTCTACAGAGAGAGAGTCTGACCTGTTGCACGGTCTTCAGAGAGTCTAACCTGTTGCATGGTCTTCAGAGAGAGAGTCTGACCTGTTGCACGGTCTTCAGAGAGAGAGTCTAACCTGTTGCATGGTCTACAGAGAGAGAGAGTCTAACCTGTTGCATGGTCTACAGAGAGAGAGTTTGACCTGTTGCATGGTCTACAGAGAGAGAGAGTCTAACCTGTTGCATGGTCTTCAGAGAGAGAGTCTGACCTGTTACATGGTCTACAGAGAGAGAGAGTCTAACCTGTTTGCATGGTCTTCAGAGAGAGAGAGTCTGACCTGTTGCATGGTCTACAGAGAGAGAGAGTCTAACCTGTTGCATGGTCTTCAGAGAGAGAGTCTGACCTGTTACATGGTCTACAGAGAGAGAGTCTAACCTGTTGCATGGTCTACAGAGAGAGAGAGTCTGACCTGTTGCATGGTCTACAGAGAGAGAGTCTGACCTGTTGCATGGTCTACAGAGAGAGAGTCTGACCTGTTGCACGGTCTTCAGAGAGTCTAACCTGTTGCATGGTCTTCAGAGAGAGAGTCTGACCTGTTGCACGGTCTTCAGAGAGAGAGTCTAACCTGTTGCATGGTCTTCAGAGAGAGAGTCTAACCTGTTGCATGGTCTTCAGAGAGAGTCTGACCTGTTGCATGGTCTACAGAGAGAGAGTCTAACCTGTTGCATGGTCTACAGAGAGAGAGTCTGACCTGTTGCACGGTCTTCAGAGAGTCTAACCTGTTGCATGGTCTTCAGAGAGAGAGTCTGACCTGTTGCACGGTCTTCAGAGAGAGAGTCTAACCTGTTGCATGGTCTACAGAGAGAGAGTCTAACCTGTTGCATGGTCTTCAGAGAGAGAGTCTGACCTGTTGCATGGTCTACAGAGAGAGAGTCTAACCTGTTGCATGGTCTACAGAGAGAGAGTCTAACCTGTTGCACGGTCTACAGAGAGAGAGTCTAACCTGTTGCATGGTCTACAGAGAGAGAGTCTAACCTGTTGCATGGTCTACAGAGAGAGAGTCTAACCTGTTGCATGGTCTACAGAGAGAGAGTCTAACCTGTTGCATGGTCTACAGAGAGAGAGTCTAACCTGTTGCATGGTCTACAGAGAGAGAGAGTCTGACCTGTTGCATGGTCTACAGAGAGAGAGTCTGACCTGTTGCATGGTCTTCAGAGAGAGAGTCTAACCTGTTGCATGGTCTACAGAGAGAGAGTCTAACCTGTTGCATGGTCTACAGAGAGAGAGTCTGACCTGTTACATGGTCTTCAGAGAGAGAGTCTAACCTGTTGCATGGTCTACAGAGAGAGAGTCTGACCTGTTGCATGGTCTACAGAGAGAGAGTCTAACCTGTTGCATGGTCTACAGAGAGAGAGTCTAACCTGTTGCATGGTCTACAGAGAGAGAGTCTAACCTGTTGCATGGTCTACAGAGAGAGAGAGTCTGACCTGTTGCATGGTCTTCAGAGAGAGAGTCTGACCTGTTGCATGGTCTACAGAGAGAGAGTCTGACCTGTTGCATGGTCTACAGAGAGAGAGTCTGACCTGTTGCATGGTCTTCAGAGAGAGAGTCTGACCTGTTGCATGGTCTTCAGAGAGAGAGTCTGACCTGTTGCATGGTCTACAGAGAGAGAGTCTGACCTGTTGCACGGTCTACAGAGAGAGAGTCTGACCTGTTGCACGGTCTTCAGAGAGTCTAACCTGTTGCATGGTCTACAGAGAGAGAGTCTGACCTGTTGCACGGTCTTCAGAGAGTCTAACCTGTTGCATGTTCTACAGAGAGAGAGTCTGACCTGTTGCACGGTCTTCAGAGAGTCTGGCCTGTTGCATGGTCTACAGAGAGTCTGACCTGTTGCATGGTCTACAGAGAGTCTGGCCTGTTGCATGGTCTTCAGAGAGTCTGACCTGTTGCATGGTCTACAGAGAGAGAGTCTGACCTGTTGCACGGTCTTCAGAGAGTCTGACCTGTTGCATGGTCTACAGAGAGAGAGTCTGACCTGTTGCATGGTCTTCAGAGAGAGAGTCTGGCCTGTTGCATGGTCTTCAGAGAGTCTGGCCTGTTGCATGGTCTACAGAGAGAGAGTCTGACCTGTTGCACGGTCTTCAGAGAGTCTGGCCTGTTGCATGGTCTACAGAGAGAGAGTCTAACCTGTTGCATGGTCTTCAGAGAGAGAGTCTGGCCTGTTGCATGGTCTTCAGAGAGAGAGTCTAACCTGTTGCATGGTCTACAGAGAGTCTGACCTGTTGCATGGTCTTCAGAGAGAGAGTCTGGCCTGTTGCATGGTCTTCAGAGAGAGAGTCTGACCTGTTGCATGGTCTTCAGAGAGAGAGTCTAACCTGTTGCATGGTCTTCAGAGAGAGAGTCTGACCTGTTGCATGGTCTACAGAGAGAGAGTCTGACCTGTTGCATGGTCTTCAGAGAGAGAGTCTGACCTGTTGCATGGTCTTCAGAGAGAGAGTCTAACCTGTTGCATGGTCTACAGAGAGAGAGTCTGACCTGTTGCATGGTCTTCAGAGAGAGAGTCTAACCTGTTGCATGGTCTTCAGAGAGAGAGTCTAACCTGTTGCATGGTCTACAGAGAGTCTGACCTGTTGCATGGTCTACAGAGAGAGAGTCTGACCTGTTGCATGGTCTTCAGAGAGAGAGTCTGACCTGTTGCATGGTCTTCAGAGAGAGAGTCTAACCTGTTGCATGGTCTTCAGAGAGTCTGACCTGTTGCATGGTCTTCAGAGAGAGAGTCTGACCTGTTGCATGGTCTTCAGAGAGAGAGTCTAACCTGTTGCATGGTCTTCAGAGAGAGAGTCTGACCTGTTGCATGGTCTTCAGAGAGAGAGTCTGACCTGTTGCATGGTCTTCAGAGAGAGAGTCTGACCTGTTGCATGGTCTTCAGAGAGAGAGTCTAACCTGTTGCACGGTCTTCAGAGAGTCTAACCTGTTGCACGGTCTTCAGAGAGTCTAACCTGTTGCATGGTCTTCAGAGAGTCTATCTGCTGTGTGAAAGCGTCAGAGATCTCCTTCATCTTCTCGCTGTAGTTCATGTCCTTCAGACGCAGCTGGTACTCGTTCTCCATCTGCAGCTCCTCCAGACGCAGCTTCAGCTCCAGCATGTTCTGCGTCTGCAACACATACCATTTGTGACTTTAAAAAGGTGTGAACGTAGACAGAGTGCTATTTTGTATAATGTTATCTCCTAATTGTAGCTTGAAATGTATTTTCTATTTGCCTTTAGTTCAGACCGGCGCTCGCTTGACAAAGACCTTATTTATCTCATGATAGCTAGTTAGTTTGTGAGATAGGTAGCTAACTTAAGCTAGCATCTAAAGTAAGGCAAGGCAAGTTTATGTATATAGCACTTTTCAACCCAAGGCAATTCAAAGTGCTTTACAAAAAATGAAAGACATTAAGAAAATGGCATTTAAAATCAGTCATTAAAAAGAAAAGATAATAAAATAAACATTAAAAGAAAAAGTACATGGATCAAAGTTACAGTGCAGTCTAAGATATGAATAGTTCAATTAAAAGCAGCGACAAAAAGAAAAGTCTTCAGCCTGGATTTGAAAGTAGTCAGAGTTGCAGCGGACCTGCAGGTTTCTGGGAGTTTGTTCCAGATATTTGGAGCATAATAACTGAACGCTGCTTCTCCATGTTTAGTTCTGACTCTGGGGACAGAAAGCTGACCAGTCCCTGAAGACCTGAGAGATCTGGATGGTTCATAATTTAGCAGGAGGTCAGAAATGTATGTTGGGCCTAAACCATTCAGTGCTTTATAAACCAGCAGCAGTATTTAGAAATCTATTCTTTGACACACAGGAAGCCAGTGTAAAGACTTCAGAACAGGAGTGATGTGATCCACTTTCTTAGTGTTAGTGAGGACTCGAGCAGCGGCGTTCTGAATCAGCTGCAGCTTCCTAATAGAAAGTAGATAGCTAACGTTTGCTAGCTAGCTTGTTAGATAGCTTAGATTAGTTTAGATTCAACTTTATTATAATTGTCAGCCCTGCATGCTGTAAACCACCATTAAAATAAAACCACCATTAAAATAAATGATGATGTCCACTTTTCATCTCAGTACGTTTATCCTGCTATCAATAACTGAGACCACCACACACACACACACACACACACACACACACACACACCACACACACACACACACACACACCACACACACACACACACACACACACACACACACCACACACACACACACACACACACACACACACACACCACACACACACACACACACACACACACACACCACACAACACACACACACACACACACACACACACACACACACACAACACACACACACAACACACACACCTTCTCCTCCAGGTCTGCCTTGGTGACGAGGATCTCTTCAGTCTGGATGATCTGTCGGTTGCTCTTCAGTCCTCGACCCTCTTTATCCACGACCTTCCACATCAGCAGACATCCGTCCTCAGCCGCTGTCAGCAGGAACTGATCGTCCCACGTGAAAACCATCTGAAGACCAGAGAGGGACAAAGTACACACATCCTTTACTCAAGTAGAAGTACAGATACTCTGGTGAAAGTAGAAGTACTGACTAAACTTCTTTACTCAAGTAAAAGTAAAGAGGCTTTGAAATGTACTTCAGTAAAAAGTACCCATAACTAGCAGCTGCTTTAAAGAGTACCTGACCTCCCTTTATATTAATAGAACAATAATGTCATTGTTAGCTAATGAATGTTTCCATGCTGAACAACGGCAACATGACAACGTTTCCATTGGTCCCTCTTCTTTAGAGAAGACCAGGAAATGATGGATACACGGATCGTGTTCCAATCAATAGGCACGCAATGACTCTAAAGAATAATGATCACGCATCAAACACACATTCAGACTAAAGGAACCAGCTGTTTGGAAAATGAGAGAAGTAGAAAGTACAGGTATTTGTGTTCAACATGTAAGAAGTAGAAAGTACAGGTATTTGGGTTCAACATGTAAGAAGTAGAAAGTACAGGTATTTGAGTTCAACATGTAAGAAGTAGAAAGTACAGGTATTTGTGTTCAACATGTGAGAAGTAGAAAGTACAGGTATTTGTGTTCAACATGTAAGAAGTAGAAAGTACAGGTATTTGAGTTCAACATGTAAGAAGTAGAAAGTACAGGTATTTGTGTTCAACATGTAAGAAGTAGAAAGTACAGGTATTTGGGTTCAACATGTAAGAAGTAGAAAGTACAGGTATTTGTGTTCAACATGTAAGAAGTAGAAAGTACAGGTATTTGTGTTCAACATGTAAGAAGTAGAAAGTACAGGTATTTGAGTTCAACATGTAAGAAGTAGAAAGTACAGGTATTTGTGTTCAACATGTAAGAAGTAGAAAGTACAGGTATTTGTGTTCAACATGTAAGAAGTAGAAAGTACAGGTATTTGGGTTCAACATGTGAGAAGTAGAAAGTACAGATATTTGGGTTCAACATGTAAGAAGTAGAAAGTACAGGTATTTGAGTTCAACATGTAAGAAGTAGAAAGTACAGGTATTTGTGTTCAACATGTAAGAAGTAGAAAGTACAGGTATTTGTGTTCAACATGTAAGAAGTAGAAAGTACAGGTATTTGAGTTCAACATGTAAGAAGTAGAAAGTACAGGTATTTGGGTTCAACATGTAAGAAGTAGAAAGTACAGGTATTTGAGTTCAACATGTAAGAAGTAGAAAGTACAGGTATTTGAGTTCAACATGTAAGAAGTAGAAAGTACAGGTATTTGAGTTCAACATGTAAGAAGTAGAAAGTACAGGTATTTGTGTTCAACATGTAAGAAGTAGAAAGTACAGGTATTTGTGTTCAACATGTAAGAAGTAGAAAGTACAGGTATTTGAGTTCAACATGTAAGAAGTAGAAAGTACAGGTATTTGAGTTCAACATGTAAGAAGTAGAAAGTACAGGTATTTGAGTTCAACATGTAAGAAGTAGAAAGTACAGGTATTTGGGTTCAACATGTAAGAAGTAGAAAGTACAGGTATTTGGGTTCAACATGTAAGAAGTAGAAAGTACAGGTATTTGAGTTCAACATGTAAGAAGTAGAAAGTACAGGTATTTGAGTTCAACATGTAAGAAGTAGAAAGTACAGGTATTTGGGTTCAACATGTGAGAAGTAGAAAGTACAGGTATTTGGGTTCAACATGTAAGAAGTAGAAAGTACAGGTATTTGGGTTCAACATGTAAGAAGTAGAAAGTACAGGTATTTGAGTTCAACATGTAAGAAGTAGAAAGTACAGGTATTTGGGTTCAACATGTAAGAAGTAGAAAGTACAGGTATTTGAATTCAACATGTAAGAAGTAGAAAGTACAGGTATTTGGGTTCAACATGTAAGAAGTATAAAGTACAGGTATTTGGGTTCAACATGTGAGAAGTAGAAAGTACAGGTATTTGTGTTCAACATGTGAGAAGTAGAAAGTACAGGTATTTGGGTTCAACATGTGAGAAGTAGAAAGTACAGGTATTTGTGTTCAACATGTGAGAAGTAGAAAGTACAGGTATTTGTGTTCAACATGTGAGAAGTAGAAAGTACAGGTATTTGTGTTCAACATGTAAGAAGTAGAAAGTACAGGTATTTGGGTTCAACATGTGAGAAGTAGAAAGTACAGGTATTTGTGTTCAACATGTGAGAAGTAGAAAGTACAGGTATTTGGGTTCAACATGTAAGAAGCAGAAAGTACAGGTATTTGGGTTCAACATGTAAGAAGCAGAAAGTACAGGTATTTGGGTTCAACATGTGAGAAGTAGAAAGTACAGGTATTTGGGTTCAACATGTGAGAAGTAGAAAAAAAAAGTCGTCAGAAAAATAAGTAGTGGAGTAAAGTACTGATACCAGAACAATGTACTTAAGTACAGTAACAAAGTATTTCTACTCCACTACTTGCCATCTCTGCTGAAGACACCCAGAGTTAGTAAATCAATCTTTTTTAAATGGTTACTTCTCAAAAAAAGGGTCAAAACCCATTGAAAGATGATGGATTTAGCCTCAGACTGACCTTGGTGATGGGGCCACAGTGAGCTTGGTATGTGATCCAGTCTTTCTGCAGAGGAAGCGGGTATTTCACGGCTCTGATGGTTCCTCTGGGCGTCCCGGTGAACACGACTCTGCCGGAGTGAGACACAGCGACAGCCGTGTGAGCGACTTCATCAGCAGGAACCTCCCTCAGCACCTGAACAACCACAGAAACACTCAATGAAGCTCAGCGCAAGTTCTTTATTTGTATATGAGTGTGTGGGCGTTGATCGTATAAAAGCATAGCAACCAGGAGCCTGATTGTAAGCATGCGTCCAAAAGTGCTTTCAGGAAGACTGGGTATATATTAATTTACTCCACAGCTGCGTATAATCAGCTCATCACGGGCGTTCTCTTATTTTAAATATTTGTATTGAAGACACATTTGGTACATTGATAGGAACCACAGTTACACATGTTCAACAGTTCAAAGCTACTAGTGTTCAGCTTACTCTCTACTATTGTACTTCAATTGACAAGCCATACATCGTTGATCTTCACTTGAAGGCGTACAATATTTAAACCACAATTATAACCAAAACAGACCATGTAGCCAAAATGTAAGAGTGTTGTACAGACTCACAGGACAAAACTAAAACTAAATAAATACAAAGTAAACATAATAAAACAATACAAAGACAAAAACTAAATATATAATAGTGTCCCTCTTGATATATGATTTCAGGATCGGGGACTAATCGCCAAAGACCTTTAACATTTATCATATGGCGCATGTGTAAATAAATGTTCTTTAAACACAAAATGAAGTCTTTCCTGATTGAAATAATAACAATATCACTTTTCTTGAGGGACGAATAGAGGCTATTTAGCAATGAGAAATGTGCAAGGAGAATGCAATTGCTTTTAACTGTGTTAGTTATATATGATATTACTTCCTAATTAAAAGGCAATGGATACATTTGAGCTGTTGGATCATTTTGTTGATTATTTACATCTGATGAGACAATTTCTGCTTAGGCGGACACATGTAGGAAAAACTCTTAAAACTGCCCGCTGTTAAAAGAAAATGCCGGTAAAAATGGGTCGTATCCTTCTTAAAACCTCCCTCCTCAACAACATTATAATAAGGAGGACGTATTATGATAATTTCCAGGTTCATATCAGTATATGACATGTCTCCATGCTTTAATGTTCAAAAAGCTCTTCTCATACTGTCTGTGCTGCAGCACCTCTTTTCACCCTCTGTCTGTAACCAGAGCCCAGTCCGCTCTGATTGGTTAGCTGGCTCTGTTGTGATTGGTCAACCGCTTAGAGATGTCCCGCCCCTTAGCCTAACTTTGGGATTCTAGCCTTTGCAGACCATTTACATGCACAGAAACCTATATAAACACACTGCAGGAAAGGGAGCTCTTTGCTCTTCCAGTCCTAAGTGATGAAACTCAGAAGCTTTAAAGCAGAGTGTTCTTACTGACCTGACAGTCTTGGATCTCCTTCAGTGTGAAGTCCGTTCCCACAGCCAGGATGGTCTTTCCGTCTGAAGAGAAGGAGACATCAGTGTAGCTGCAGGACTTCAGGACGCTCTCTGACACTCGTTTTCCCGTCTGAGCGTTCCACTCGTACACGGCTCCGTCCATCCCGCACGAAACCAGCCGGCCGTCGTCCAGACTCCACTCGATGCCTCGCACCTGGAGAACAGAGATGTAGTTTTCCCACAGCAGACACACATCGTAATAACATCTGATGGTGCATTCAGACTCTCTTTTCCCAAGACCTGATGAATTCTCCTTCTCAGATTTCCTTAAAGGTATATATTATAGGTCTCAGATATACAAATATATAAAAACATGTCTATGAAGTGTTTTGCTCAAAATACAAACAGATCATGCATTTTAGAAATCCCTCATACCCCTCTATTTCAGCCCTGTTAGAGAAGCGCTGATTCTGGGTATAAGAATTCTACCGAGATACAGCTAAATGCTGCCGTGATGAAACGCCATCATGTTCCAAACCACATCAAGGATTCTCTCTGAAACAGAATGGAGCTCAAAGGCTTTCTCTCTTGCCGGTTATACCACAAGGTGAGTTCCTTTCTTTATTTCCTGCTTCTTCACACACATGCTCTCCAGTACAGGTTAGCTCCGACTGTTAGCGATGCTAATGTAAACAAAGACCATATTACGTCCAAAACACATTGCTTCTGATAGCAACGTTTCTGATTGGGCCGTGGGTCCACATTTCAGATATTACGTCATATCGGACGCAAATCTGGATCAGCTCCGTTGTAGCCCCGTTTTTAGAGATTTGGGTACGGAGGAAAAGAGAGAGGGTTTTATTTTCTGACGCTGCGTGAGTTCCCTGACACACCGGGACACATATCTATGTATACAAGACATCAAAAAGTGCATTTTGCATGACAGGAGACCTTTAACCCCGGGACGTTTCTCACTGAGTATAGGAGCCACATATGTTTATTGTTGGCATGTTATATTATTTTGTTAGGATGTATAATGCAGTATTATTTTGAACACTTGGCGGACAGGATTGGATGAATAAATAGGGTCATAGGTCATGGGAAAGAGCACAGGAAGAGCGAGAGCAAACCATTCTTCCCAGATGTTACAGCTGCTAACAGCTTCATCAACTCACTGGCAGATTCTACCTTGGTATTGTACAAACTCTTATATTAAATATCAAACCAACCTGCATCCAACAACAGGAACATCTTCAGTTTTGCATTAAGATCCCTCTCTACCCTCACCTGTGAAATAATGCAAACCGTAATAAAGGTAATTGGAAAACCTAAATTGCCATTACACTGAGTTGAATGAAGAAAAAGACAGAACTTTAATTTGTTGACACTTACTTGAAGAAAGTCATTCCACATGCTGCCTGACTCACCTTCCCATTGTGGCCTTTCAGATTGAGGATGTTCTCGAAAGAGGTGACGGAGTAGATGTGGATGACGTTCCCATTGACAGCTGCAAACATGTGTCCACCGTGACTGAAGGCGCACTAAGAGAGAGAAAGTGAACAAGGAGGCCAAAAGAGCATCAAATGGTTTTACTGTGTCAGAATCAGAATCAAGTTCATTGCCAGGTATGTTTACTCATACAAGGAATTTGCTTTGGTATCTGGTGGTGCGAACATAAACAATTAAAATACAAAATAAGTTGCAAAGTAGGTAGGAAGGTAGTATTTTTAAGAAACAATTTACCCTTAAAAAAGGATGCTCAAGACAAGTATTTACACCAAATGTAAATGTAACTATACAAATAACCTAGGAAGCTTAAAAACAAAAACACTTAGGGCAATGACTATATGGTTAAATACTGTGAATTATATGTTAAAGTGGAGGGCTGTGCAGACATGTGTGCAAAGTGTCTGCACACGTTACTGTGATGGAAGCGTCTGAAGCAATGGAGACTCAGAGAGACACGAGGAGAGCATGGATGTATAATAAGAACTGGATACAGCGTGGGAGGCGGGGCCTCGTTCATTCCTATGAGAGCTGTTCATTCCTATGAGAGCTGCTCATTGGCGCATGAAGACAAAATGGCCCAACTTTTGAGAGAGCGAAACGTCACGAAAGTATTCATATAATCATATAATCCGTTCTTATTGTGCGTCCATGGGGAAGCGTAAAACTCATGTAGTACTGAACACGTCACATGAACGTGCCGGGTGGCGCGGTCCCGTGGGTTGGATGCGCGTTCATAATGCCGAGGAAAATAACTCTCAGAATTAGCACATTTTTACAACTTGAGGACCGAATATTTTTAATAAGGGCTATACAAGTGTTCATACTGGGTAGTTTATTTAGATTAAAAAAAAACATCCAACGATTTACAGATGTCTCTTTCCCGATGTTAGTCAATGGGAAAAAGTGTTTCCGGGCCCAGCGGCTGATACGGAAGGGTAGTACCGCCGTTTGGCCACAACGAATATTTTCCACAGAGTCCGGCGCACTTCCTGGGAGCTTGGAGGAGAGCAGGAACCTTGATGGAAAACACTGATGGTTTATCGTCAGTTATCCAAAGAGCCTCGTCATTTAGAAGATACATTCATATAAACAACATCACCGTAGTGTAGCACAAACATTAACATTGCACTGTCTCTTACTGGCCTCAAAAACACAGCGTTGACACAGCGGCTGCCAAACCAATTCTGAAGATCTCTACCCCAGATAAAAGTATTTAGCCGGTTCTGAGAGAATGATCAACATTGTGCATAACAAGATCAAGCACTATAACAACACCTCTATCAGCTGACTCCAACAGGCAGGAATCTGTTTACAAATTATTGTCACGGCTAGGCAAACCAGTAAGAACCCAAAAGCACGACTCGACAAACAAAGTACAAAAAGTCTTTACTGAAAAAAGGGGCACTGTGAGCTCTCCGTAGCGGTAACAGGTCAAGGTAACAAAAAACACTCTTATGAGGAAAAGGTTAACATAGTATCAAAAATGCAAAGGATAAAGTAAATTCCAAAACTCGGTTCTTAGCTCTTAGCAGAAGAAACATGGACTTCACGCTGGCAGTCAGGCACATGGGACGACACGAACTGGCAACAAGACAAGGGAGACAGAGGCCGTTTCTCAATGTCGAATACACCTGCTGCAGAGCCACTATTTCAAGTATACTACGTCATCGAGTGCCGCCGAAGGACTGTTTAAATGCATGTTAAATGCCCAGCATTCTGCGCCGCTTTATGCCGCCGTATACGTGCAATAGTGGCTCTGCAGCAAGTGTACTCGACATTGAGAAACGGCCACAATCTATATATAGGCAGGCTAAGGGGGAACAGGTGCAGACAATTAGGGCGGAGTCGACAATCACAGTGGAGGGAAAACACACAAAGGGAGGAAGTGAGGTAATCTACAACAAGAAGGAAAGGTTACTACAAAATAAAACAGGATACAAGACTGAACTAAAAACATTAACTGAACAGATTTTACGAGACATAACAATTATTTATCTACATATTCCAATTACTTGTATATAGACTCTCCTTGCACTATTTCTATTCTATTTTATTTGTATTTACTGTTTTATTGTGTTGCACTGTTGGAGGAGCCTCAGATTACCATCGATATATCTACACTACGTACACATGACAATAAAAGCCTTGAATCTTGAATCTCGGGAGACAAACCACTGAGAGCACAGCAGCGAAAGGTTGCAGGTCTGGAGTCACTGATAAGCTGGGTCAAAGGTATGGGCTTAGGAAGATATTTCCCCAACACACGACATAACCCACCTCTCTGCAGCCGCGCACAGCGAACTCCTTGAAGGTTCGGATGTCATCGATGAGCAGGTTCATCAGCCGGAGTTTGTCTGAAAATCCCACCAGGATGAAGAGGCCGGTCGGATGCAGAGCCACGCTGAGCGCCTCCTCTGGGAACTTTTTGTAGAGCTCCAGCACTCTGGGGACAAATCAAGGAGAGACACAGCAGAGTGTTATACCTAAGATTCAAGGTTCAAGGCTGTTATTGTCATGAACATCTTAGGCTCCTCCAACAGTGCAAGTAAATACAAATGAAATAGAATATAAATAGTGCCAGGAGAGTCTATATACAAGTCATTGGAATATAATATATTAGATAAATAATGTGTAAGTTGCAAACAGATGAATGTTATGGATGTTCTTTCAAAAGTTCAGGTCTTTAACAGTCTAAGAACCTAATCTCTATATTTGCTGCATTTTGGGGTTTCAATAAAGCAGCAAAAAGCTAGTGAACATAAGATAAAGGTGACTTGCTTTATCCTACATGAGTTGAATGTTGCTTTAGGATTATACTGTGTTTCATCAATATATCACAGGTCTCAGATATATACAGAGCCTGTCTCTGATTGGCTGAAACACCAAACAGATCATTGCAGCATTACCCATAATCCCCTCTGTTTCCAAAGTGCTGATTCTCTGTCTGTTACTTTAGATGAAAATAAGGAGCCCCTCCCCACGCCCCTCTGAGAGACATTTGGTTACAAAGAACTCAATGGTGCTCTAGAGGAGATTCAGGTGATAAGGGGGGAGGGGGTTACCTTGGTTGCTGATTGGCTAATGGTTACACAAGACAACACATCGTTATGACATCATAAAGTGGCCAAAATCTGATCAGCTCATTTTCAGACAGGTTTTTATAGAAATGGATCAAAAAGAGAGAGAATCTTTGTTCCTGAAACTTTCAGAGTCTCTTTCCACAGAGGGGACACATGTTGATGTAGAAGAGACATGAAGAAGAGGGGACACATGTTGATGTAGAAGAGACATGAAGAAGAGGGGACACATGTTGATGTAGAAGAGACATGAAGAAGAGGGGACACATGTTGATGTAGAAGAGACATGAAGAAGAGGGGACACATGTTGATGTAGAAGAGACATGAAGAAGAGGGGACACATGTTGATGTACAAGAGACATGAAGAAGAGGGGACACATGTTGATGTAGAAGAGACATGAAGAAGAGGGGACACATGTTGATGTAGAAGAGACATGAAGAAGAGGGGACACATGTTGATGTAGAAGAGACATGAAGAAGAGGGGACACATGTTGATGTAGAAGAGACATGAAGAAGAGGGGACACATGTTGATGTAGAAGAGACATGAAGAAGAGGGGATACATGTTGATGTAGAAGAGACATGGAGAAGAGGGGACACATGTTGATGTAGAAGAGACATGGAGAAGAGGGGACACATGTTGATGTAGAACAGGGGTGGCCAACCAGTCAGAGGTTAAGAGCCACATTTTTTCTATTTTACTGCAAAGAGCCACATCAAACACACAGTCACTGATACCGCTTGTTTCAGTTTTTTGTTTTCTGGAGACAAGATTTCAACCACGTCACTGATGCATTTTTGTGGCATTGGGATATTTTTTTTTTTAAATCCTCTGGAGCAGAGAGAGGAGCTGTGGATTATTGTTATTGATTAATGCATCAGTGTTTCTTAGGGTCAAAAACACTAAACTCACAACTTAAAATGAAAGTGTTTAGTTTATTTAATAAAAGAGCACATGTTCAATGTTTAAAGTGACAGTAGTTATAGATTATTTGCAATTTGGTGCTATGTATATATTAAAACAAATAAATAATTATATATATTTTTTAAACACCTTGAATTTCAGGGGGGGCGCGGGGCTCCGTTGGCGGGGCGCAGCGCCCCTCCAAGACAATGGTAGGGGAAACACTGGATAGTGTTTAATCAACGATAGGTTTCCCCCCCCTCAAAGGTGATTGGTTCACTGCATCACAGGTATTATTGTGATTGGCTCTTGGGCCACATCAAAATTAGACGCGCTGTCATCCTCTCATACTGACTCCTGACACCACACATACACACGTAGGGAGAGCCGGGACGAAAGTAACACGGGACGAAAGTAACGGAGCGATTTTATCCGAGCCCAAACAACTTTGACCGGCCAAATTACGTCAGAATGATCAGCATTCAATACTTAACAGACCTACTAAATATCAGGTTTAACTGTCAGGAGTAGCTAGTGTTGTCACGATACCAACATTTTGGTTTCGATACCAAGTCAAGAATTGCGATTCCGATTCTTTTTCGATACTTTTCTTAAAAAAAGGGAAACAGTCTTAAATGTAATTATTGTGCTTTATTTCACACCAGAACCATAACCATAACACACACTTTTAAACAATGAGAACAATAAATAAAAGAAATGACAAGAATTCGTATTAAATCAAATTAATACATTTCTTACAGACAGGCCTCGTGGTGTCCGTAGGCTTGCCCTCACTGTCAGAGATATAGCTAAAATACTTCCAAATGTCACTTCTGGCGTCTTTTTTGTCAAGAAGCCGAGGCGCAGCGGCAGCTGCACTCCCACTTGCAGCCATGCTTCTCGTTTTCTCACGTGCTCTGGCAGCTAGCGCGTGCACGAGAGAGGGGAGGCACTTGAGCGTGCTTGAGAGGGGCGGGACTGCAGGCACGGCTGCAGTGCAGGGAGTGGAAGCAGAGCGCTGAACACACACGGCTCTTATTAAACGAGTACTTTTCCCCGTCATTCTTAAAGTACCGATACTAATGAAACGGAGGAACGTTTTTAACGGCAGGGTATCGCGGTACCTTTCAAGTATCGGTACACCGTGCAACACTAGTCAGGAGTCAGTGTCTCTCCCCCAAACTCACACATATACAATTCGATATGAACTGAAGAGCCGCATGAAACTAGGCAAAGAGCCGCATGGGGCTCGAGAGCCGCGGGTTGGCCACCCCTGATGTAGAAGATACATGAAGAAGAGGGGACACATGTTGATGTAGAAGAGACATGAAGAAGAGGGGACACATGTTGATGAAGAAGAGACATGAAGAAGAGGGGACACATGTTGATGTAGAATAGACATGAAGAAGAGGGGACACATGTTGATGTAGAAGAGACATGAAGAAGAGGGGACACATGTTGATGTAGAAGAGACATGAAGAAGAGGGGATACATGTTGATGAAGAAGAGACATGAAGAAGAGGGGACACATGTTGATGTAGAAGAGACATGAAGAAGAGGGGACACATGTTGATGTAGAAGAGACATGAAGAAGAGGGGAAACATGTTGATGTAGAAGAGACATGGAGAAGAGGGGACACATGTTGATGTAGAAGAGACATGAAGAAGAGGGGACACCTGTTGATGTAGAAGAGACATGAAGAAGAGGGGACACATGTTGATGTAGAAGAGACATGAAGAAGAAGAGACATGAAGAAGAGGGGACACATGTTGATGTAGAAGAGACATGAAGAAGAGGGGACACATGTTGATGTAGAAGAGACATGAAGAAGAGGGGACACATGTTGATGTAGAAGAGACATGAAGAAGAGGGGACACATGTTGATGTAGAAGAGACATGAAGAAGAGGATTGTGCATAATAGGTAACCTTTCATTTGAAGGCTGAAAAGCACGTGAGGGTCTCTTACTTTGTTTCGTAGTTCCAGATGCGCACGGAGTGGTCCAGAGAGCTCGTGGCGGCCAGAGGCTTTCTGATGCAGACGGATAAACCTGTGATGGACTTGGAGTGGAAGGACTGCGACAGGAACTCAAAATGAGGTTCCTCCTGATGGATAGGGTTATAACATGATTTCAAGTCAAGGGGAAGTGTTTTTTATGAGGAAAACATGATGGGAAGAAGGACAGTAGATGACTGAATGTGGCAAGGAGGCAATGGATGGGATGTAAGAAAGACTTTAAATCTCTTACATGCTAAAATCGCTAGGTGTTAGGTCAAAAGAAAACATGCAGAAAGAGTCAAATTACATATGGCAATTTAATTAAAATAGTTCATTGGTGACAAGTTTACATCCAACTGCACCTAATATTCTACCTCATACCGTTTTTATAGAACACATATTTATTTCTAGTTCTGTAATGTGCATATATGGGGCGTAGCCTGCGAGCTAGTTCAGGCAGTCAACTCGAGCACTTATGCTGCATTCATACATAACGCCCTTTGCCACTCTACAACCAACCAAACAGAGTCTCCTTAATATGCCGCTCTATTGAACCTGATATCTCTCTATGCTTTGCGTGCTGCTGCTATTGCTGCAGCGACTTCCAAGTCGCTGCTGCTTGCTGCCCCACCACCACCCCAGCTTCCACCCAGCTTCCACCCCACCACCACCCCAGCTTTCACCCAGCTTCCACCCCACCACCACCTCAGCTTCCACCCCAGCTTCCACCCCACCACCACCCCAGCTTCCACCCCACCACCACCCCAGCTTCCACCCCAGCTTCCACCTCACCACCACCCCAGCTTTCACCCAGCTTCCACCCCACCACCACCTCAGCTTCCACCCAGCTTCCACCCAGCTTCCACCTCACCACCACCCCAGCTTCCACCTCACCACCACCCCAGCTTCCACCCCAGCTTCCACCCCAGCTTCCACCCAGCTTCCACCTCACCACCACCCCAGCTTCCACCTCAGCTTCCACCCCAGCTTCCACCCAGCTTCCACCCCAGCTTCCACCTCAGCTTCCACCCCACCACCACCCCAGCTTCCACCCAGCTTCCACCCAGCTTCCACCCCAGCTTCCACCTCAGCTTCCACCCCACCACCACCCCAGCTTCCACCTCACCACCACCCAAGCTTCCACCCCATCACCACCCCAGCTTCCACCCAAGCTTCCACCCCATCACCACCCCAGCTTCCACCCCACCACCACCCCAGCTTCCACCTCAGCTCCACCCCAGCTTCCACCCCAGCTTCCACCCCAGCTTCCACCTCAGCTTCCACCCCATCACCACCCCAGCTTCCACCCAGCCTCCACCCCAGCTTCCACCCCAGCTTCCATCCCACCACCACCCCAGCTTCCACCCAAGCTTCCACCCAAGCTCCACCCCAGCTTCCACCCAGCTTCCACCCCATCACCACCCCAGCTTCCACCCCACCACCACCCCAGCTTCCACCCAGCTTCCACCCCATCACCACCCCAGCTTCCACCCCATCACCACCCCAGCTTCCACCCAGCCTCCACCCCAGCTTCCACCCCATCACCACCCCAGCTTCCACCCCATCACCACCCCAGCTTCCACCCCACCACCACCCCAGCTTCCACCCAGCCTCCACCCCAGCTTCCACCCCAGCTTCCACCCAGCCTCCACCCCAGCTTCCACCCCAGCTTCCACCCCACCACCACCCCAGCTTCCACCTCAGCTTCCACCCCACCACCACCCCAGCTTCCACCCCATCACCACCCCAGCTTCCACCCCAGCTTCCACCCCAGCTTCCACCCCATCACCACCCCAGCTTCCACCTCAGCTCCACCCAGCTTCCATAAAAATACATGGCATTGTACAATAAAAATTCAACTACTAGAAATAAACAAGCAAGTAGTAACAGGGTATAAGCAGGAATCCTGAAGTCAAATGTAATTCCCTTTAAAACCTTTTTTAAGACCCTTTCCATACATTTTTAGACCTCATCGCCACTTGGAGTTCTAACCGGTTACCTTGGCGACACACTTTACCTCACATTGACTATATACAGTATTGATTGTCCTTCCTCCTTATCTTCCAACCATTTGGACGCAGACTTGCATTTCCCCATAACGATGTTGCTTAGCAACCGGCGTAAACGGACCTTCGCGCGCTATCAAGCAGTGAGCGCGCGATGTCCTGTTCAGATGACGTCAAATCCAACGGGATGCCATCAATAAACTACACAGAATCACACTACACACCTACAATGATTACATTCAGGCAGACTGTAGAATACAACCTCTTTGGACCATTCATATACTTACTGAAAACAAGCTACAACATGTAATACCTTGGAAAATACCTTTTAATACTTTTTAATAGCCTTCATTTTCACTAAATTGATTTATCAACTTTTAACACTTTTGAAGACCCCGGGGTCACCCTGAGTAATCTAATTTCATATAGTGGAGGTTTTGGAGGAGGACATCATAGCAAAATGATCCTAGTAGTAAAATAGCCCTTCATTAATAAAACGACAACAAATGTTTGACACGGGTAGAAAACATTGAAGTGTTTTAGATCTAATCAATAAGGAAGTTTTTTTTCTCACAAACAACGTCACCTTGTTGAAGTCCAGAGAGGACAGGCTGAAGCTGTACAGCTGTCCTCTTTCGGTGCTGAGGACCAGAGTCTCCTCTGATGGACTCAAACACATCGTGTCAATCAGCTGACTGTCAGCCGGGGTCAGATCACTGCTGTCTGCTGGGATCTGAAGGACAACAACACACATATGATCACTTGGAAACACACACAGTAACACTGTTAACCTGCTTTGACACGTACCCGTATGTCTCTTGTCCTTCTATAACCGTCCTCCTTTGTCTTTTCAAAGAGACAAACAGTGCCGGCACCATAAGAGCATATGAAGCCTTTAGAGAAACACAGAATGGCTGTGATGCGAGGAACAGAGACACCTTCATCCACATCAGAGTCTTTCATCGTCTTCATGGCCACTTGTCTGAGCAGGGAATTATTGAAAGGGAGAAAAACAAAGTCAAGGAAACCAAAACCATAGTGGAGTGGCTTGAATATAAGAACACTGACCTAAGGACTACCATTTTCCAGCTTGACATGATGGGCTTTCTTTCAGAGATTGCAGCTACTTCTTCACTAGATGTTCCTTCTTTCAAACTATTTGTTTTTACAGTAAACAATAGATCAACGCTGAGTGGCAGGTCTTACTGTGTCAAGTGAAGTCTAAAGTAATCACATTAATGAATAAGTCACCTCATTTGCTTGGTAGTTGGATAATGTCAGTGTTGGTGTATCGGTAGGATTGAACAGAGTAACCTATAAACTAGAAAATGACCCTCTGAAAAGTGTGGATTGTGGCCGTTTCTCAATCGCGAGTATACCTGCTGCAGAGCAACTATTTCAAGTATACTATGTCATAGAGTGGCGCAGAATGCTGGGCATTTAACATGCATTTACTGTAAACAGTCCTTCGGCGCCACTCGATGAAGTAGTATTAGGGGTGTAACGGTACACGTACCCATACCGAAATTATTCGGTACGGGCCCTTCGGTTCGGTACAGGTGTGTACCGAAGTGTACCGAACGAATATAACGTTAAACGTAAAAAATTGAGAACGTGAACAACTTGTTGGAAGTAATCTCAGGTGCTGCGTCGCAGCATTCAGAGTAATTTGCTCACATTGGGTTCAACGCGTCACAGAGCGAGCAAGTCATTTCATTGGATGAGAGGCATACTATGAGAGCTGGTCACAGGGATGCGTTCAAATGTAGTCAGTAATTTGAGGAACTGTCAAAATGGCGAACGCAGATAAAGTTGAGCTGAAAATCCTCCAGCATCATTGAAGTCTCCGGTTTGGGAACATTTTGGTTTCGCAGTTACGAACAAGGATGACGGACAAAGACAGGTGGACCGAACCAAAGCTGTTTGTCGGCATTGTTCAACTAACATTGGTTACGCGGCTGGCAATACATCAAACTTGCACACTCTTGAAAAGGCATCACCCGAACGTGAATATCACCGGTACCAAAAGAAAAAAGACTGAAGTGCAAACCCAACTCCCGCTAGCATGTAAGCCTCCACCACTCGCAGAGAGTTCAGACCGAGCCAAAGCTATTACAAACGCCAAGTATCCTTATGTTGCCATGTTAGCAAAGCGCTACCTGGCTGTATCTGCTACCTCTGTCCCTAGCGAGAGGGTGTTCTCCACAGCAGGAGACATTGTTAGTGCCAGCAGATCTGCCCTTTCGGCAAGCAATGTGGACAAGTTCATCTTTCTTTAAACAACATGAAAATACAATGACAAGCAAGTCACAATGTCAAGCTGGCTGCTTAGGTGCTAGTACAGTACAGTTCAAATACAGATTATTTCAGTTCATCGAAAAGCTGCACCTTAATGTTTATTTTATTATATTTTGTATTTGAGTGAATATTCACAGTTTAATAATAATTAAAAACCCAAAACTAATAGTTTATGTTTTGTGAGTACTAATAGCCTACAGTAAAGTTCAAATACAGATTATTTCAGTTCATCGAAATGCTGCACCTTAATGTTTATTTTATTATATTTTGTATTTATTTGAGTGAATACATTATTCACAGTTTAATAATAATAAAAAATATATATATATATATGTTTTGTTTTGTGAAAAAAAATTCTGCTGTACCGAAAACGTACCGAACCGAACCGTGACCAAAAAACCGAGGTACGTACCGAACCGAAATATTTGTGAACCGTTACACCCCTACGTAGTATACTTGAAATAGTTGCTCTGCAGCAGGTTTACTCGACATTGAGAAACGGCCTATGTGACTTGCACTTGTCCCGATACTACCATTACCAGTGCTAAGTAGGTAATAATAGAAGTAGCTGTATTTTTGCTTTCTTGTGCTTTTATTTTTAAAAAACAACCTTAACTAGAGCTTCCTTTTTTGATGCAGTGATTTTATTGGGCTTTTATTTAGAAAAAACAACCTTAACTAGAGCTTCCTTTGTTGATGCCGTTATTTTATTGGGCTTTTATTTTGAAAAAATAACCTTAACTAGAGCTTCCTTTTTCGATGCAGTGATTTTATTGGGCTTTTATTTTGAAAAAACAACCTTAACTAGAGCTTCCTTTTTCGATGCAGTGATTTTATTGGGCTTTTATTTTGAAAAAGCAACCTTAACTAGAGCTTCCTTTTTCGATGCAGTGATTTTATTAGGCTTTTATTTTGAAAAAACAACCTTAACTAGAGCTTCCTTTTTCGATGCAGTGATTTTATTGGGCTTTTATTTTGAAAAAGCAACCTTAACTAGAGCTTCCTTTTTCGATGCAGTGATTTTATTGGGCTTTTATTTTGAAAAAGAAACCTTAACTAGAGCTTCCTTTTTCGATGCAGTGATTTTATTGGGCTTTTATTTTGAAAAAGCAACCTTAACTAGAGCTTCCTTTTTCGATGCAGTGATTTTATTAGGCTTTTATTTTGAAAAGGCAATCTTAACTAGAGCTTCCTTTTTCGATGCAGTGATTTTATTGGGCTTTTATTTTAAAGGGGTGTTGGTTGGGGGGTGAGATTTATATTTTTAGTTTGATCTATTATTGGACTTCAACTTGTAATATTTGTGTCCTGTTTTTCTTCCATTAACCCGTTTTCATTTGTATTTCATTGTAAAATGGAGCAACAGTCAGAAGCGAAACTAACCAATGAGTGAATAACCAGTGTTATCACAGTAAACACTCCACCAGCTCACCTGTCTGTTTCCTGCGCCGATGTATTGATCTCTCTCCTCAGATCTCCAGACTCGAACACCAGCAGGCGTCCTGAGTCTGTCCCAGCGATCACTCTCTCCTCCGTCACCCAGCTGTGACACAGGAAGAAGATGGACTCCACTTTGGGGGAGCTGCTCTGCTTCAGGGCTCCTTCTGAGTAACGAAACAGCTTCAACACACCGCCTCCACTCACACACAGCTGCGTGTTGTTGTGAGGGTTGAAGCTGACCTGAAGGGACATCAAGGAACTACTTTATTACACGGCAAGGTTGAATACTCGATTCTGATTGGTACATTTGAACCATTTCAAGGTTTGATATTACTCTCTCTACAGACCGTTGCTAAGGACAATCTGATCATAGGTGGAAAGTACAAAAAAACTGTATTTTACTTATTTCCATTTCATGCTACTTTTACTTCACTACAATTTGGAAGAAAGTATTGCACTTTTTTACTCACTATATTTATTTGAACAAATTAGTTACTTTGCAGGTTCATATCGTGAATACAAAATATAAATCAACTAATGAATTATGATGTATTAAGAAAGCATTAAGCAGTATACAAATATATTAAAGTTAGCCCCAGCTTCACCAGCAGCAAAGTGATAACGATAATTAATGGATCATTCATTATAATCCAGAGATAATATATATTACTCTGAAAATGGCCAATTCGCTAAATGAGTACTCTTCATTTGGTACTCTATGTATGATAAAACGTTTTGTATGTAGTACTTTTACTTGTCACAGAGTATTTATACACTGTTGAATCTTACTTTTTTTTAAACACAAACAACGTTTCATGCCGCCAGTAAAGAAGACTATATTTCTTAGCAAAAGCAATAGAATGATTTTTAAACTTAAAAAAATAAGTTTTAATAAATATGTTTTATCCAATCATTGATGTATTCAGGAAGTAGCCGTGCTCAGCTCATGGCTGTATCGTTACAGGACAGAGGACTCACCTGGGAAACAGGATTATGGGACGTACTGGTCTTCACTGTTGCCAGGACCTTCTGTTTTTCCCAAAGCCAGAAGATCAGCATCCAATCAGGGCCTCCCGTCTGTCCGATCAGATACTTTGAATCGTGAGAGAAAGCCATGCAGACGAACTCTTCAGCGGTCGACTCTCCTGCCGTCAGGACCTTCCTCTTCCGGCCCTGCTCGTGCTGCAGGTCGAACACGGTGATGGAGGCTCTCTCTCCGCACTCTGACACCGCCAGGTACCGCCTGTTAGGACTGAGGGCCAGAGCGTGCATACCCTGACTCTTCTCTGAGCCTGAAGGGGGAGGAAATGAGAGGGAAAACATGGGAACAATGATTTAGGGATATGATAAGGTTTAGAAAAGTTATTGTTTTTGAGGCCAATAAGAGACGGTGCAATGTTAATGTCTGTGTTAGACTATGGTGGTGTTGTTTATATGAATGGATCTTCTAAATGACGAGGCTCTCTGGAAACCGTTTAAAGCAGTGGTCCCCAAACTAAGGCCCGCGGGCCGGGTACGGCCCGCCTCCACATTTGGCCCGGCCCCCTGAACAATACCAGACGCATTATGATTTATTTATTTTTTATTACATTTTTTTTTCAGTCTGGCCACGCGAATCCTAGACTAGCCCCTGTCAAAATGTTGTGACCTGCTCTATCGAAATCAGTCGCATTGACCCGAAGACACCTTTTGAGTTGTATACACTGTTGGAAAGAGGATATTCATAGCTTTCTCATGATATCAGGATTGTTTTTGTACTTCAAATATTAAGCGAAATATGTCACATTATATAATGACTGTCACAGAGTCATCATTTTGAGAAAAAGGCCTTCAAAGTTGTCTCTTCTCTGGAATCCATCGATCTGATTGATTATTAGCGGAGCAAATGATCAAAATACTACCGAGGGAAGATATTTTCGTTTGGAGGGGAAGCTCGCGAGTGTGTGTCAGTGTGTGTGCTTGTGTAATTTTGCGTTTGTGTGTATTGTGTTTGTTTCCCGGGGAAAACACTCACGAGAAACACTGGCTGTTGTTATGCCTGCCATTCTCCGCTTGTAATTATGCCGAAGCTTCAAAGTTGTATTTATCATCTGAATTTGCCGAAACAAGTTTAATATTCTGAAAGCCAAGACTTTGTTTAATTGAAATCAGATGAAAACAAACTGTAATGGACCCTGCCGTGTTATCTATGATTACTATACTCTTACATTCATAATTTCAGCGGAGTGAGGGGGGGGGGCGGCGCTGCGGAACAGCAGATTGCGAGTGAGAAATAAATAAATTGGAAATAAAAGTTTCATATTCTGAAAGCCAAGACTTTGTTTGTTTAAAATCAAACAAAACACCCGAACCCCGAAAAAAATAGTTTTTTTTACGTAAATCCACGTTTATTTTGAGAGATTCTGCTCTGACAACTAAGCTCAACTTTTACCTGTTAAGATTGTGCACGGCTGTTATCTAACCGACAGGTCCGCACTCACTCTCCAGCTGAAACTCTCTCCTTATTAATTTAAGCATTGTACTTATTAATGTATGCAGACAATCACACAATCTATGTGATTTTTGGATTTACCGTGCCTCTCAATTGCCCGTGACAGGTTGGCAAGGTCGATGAATCCTGAAGTTGCCCAAGGATTGTTCAGGGAGCACGAATCCTTGTCAAAAACAAGACATGGCCAGCAAATTAGACGCTGAAGTTTAGCGCTTCCAGTTAGCCACTCCGTGCGGACATAAATGTCCTCATTGAACGTCCGATTCTCTCCCTTTTTCCTCTGCGTACACACAGCTCGAGTGCGGGCATTGGCCTGTCATCTGATTTAATTGTTAGTTGCTGCTGTAGCGGAAGTTTAGTAAAGTTATGTTTGATTAAGTACGCCAAATCTCCTCCCTCCATAATGCTTCATTTGCTTGATAATTTCTAACGGCGGTGATGACAGTTACAGTATTAAAACTGATGTTGATGTGATTTGATTGGATGGCAGTGTCCAATCAATTCGCCAGCCGCCTCTGAAGGGAAGCAAGAGGCGGCTGGCTTCCCTTGGCATGGCCCTGACCAATCACAGGTTGGCAGGGGCATCACGTGGGCCTCATCTGATTGGTCAATCCCTCCATTTTTTTTCACCAAAGGAAGCTAGATTCGGCTGGCCTCCTTTCGCAGCAGAGAGTGCAATCTACTGTTCCACCATAACATCTAGAGGGGCTCTGTTTCACTCTTTGTAAAATACTCAATGAGAATGGGGGAGAGACGGCCGGCAGCAACACACAGCAAAGGAGAATTATCGAAACAAAACAAAGTGTTTTTATTTATTTATTTAAATTAGAACTACAATCCGAAAAAACAGGGGAAGCCTGGCTTCCCTTGGCCTCCGGGAGAAAACGCCACTGACCCAGAGAGGGTTATTTGGTTATTATTTATTTCATAAATAGTGTTATTTATTTCATTAATAGTGTTATTAATAGTGTTATGTTGAAAAGTGCTATATAAATCAACTTGCCTTGCCTTGCCTTGCCTTGCCTTATTATTTATTTCCTGACTTTTTGTCTGTGAAGATCCCGGAAAGGGTTATTAATATTTGGTTATGTGTGGCTTTCTAGAAAACAATAAATGTTTACGTTTAGACACCCATGCGATCGTCACACTTTTTCTGTTACAAACTGACCCGGCCCCCATCAGAGAAGGGACAAGTTATGTGGCCCTCACAGGAAAAAGTTTGGGGACCCCTGGTTTAAAGCATCAAAAAGCATTCATGTCCCAGTCTTTGAAAGTGAGTCAGCTAAAATGTCCCCAATTGTGATCAATAAAGTACATCTTATCCTAACTTAGCTTAGCATCTCATACAGCACTGAAGCCTACTTTAAATCCACTAAAGAAATGTATCTGTGTTTAACAGAGGTGGTACTGTAGAAGTACTCAGATATTTTACTTGAGTAAAAGTAGAAGTACTCAGATCTTGTACTTGAGTAAAAGTAGAAGTACTCAGATATTTTACTTGAGTAAAAGTAGAAGTACTCAGATCTTGTACTTAGAAAAAGTAGAAGTACTCAGATCTTGTACTTGAGTAAAAGTAGAAGTACTCAGATATTTTACTTGAGTAAAAGTAGAAGTACTCAGATCTTGTACTTAGTAAAAGTAGAAGTACTCAGATCTTGTACTTGAGTAAAAGTAGAAGTACTCAGATATTTTACTTGAGTAAAAGTAGAAGTACTCAGATCTTGTACTTGAGTAAAAGTAGAAGTACTCAGATATTGTACTTGAGTTTAAGTAGAAGTACTCAGATATTTTACTTGAGTAAAAGTAGAAGTACTCAGATCTTGTACTTGAGTAAAAGTAGAAGTACTCATATCTTGTACTTGAGTAAAAGTACTCAGATCTTGTACTTGAGTAAATGTAGAAGTACTCAGATCTTGTACTTGAGTAAAAGTAGAAGTACTCAGATCTTGTACTTGAGTTAAAGTAGAAGCACTCAGATCTTGTACTTGAGTTAAAGTAGAAGCACTCAGATCTTGTACTTGAGTGAAAGTAGAAGTACTCAGATCTTGTACTTGAGTAAAAGTAGAAGTACTCAGATCTTGTGCTTGAGTAAAAGTAGAAGTACTCAGATCTTGTACTTGAGTAAAAGTAGAAGTACCAGAGTGTAGGAATACTCTGTTTCAGTAAAAGTCCTGCATTCAAAATGTTCCTCAAGTGAAAGTAGAAAAGTATTCTCATCAAAATATAGTGAAAGTAGCGACAGTAAAAGTAGTCGTTGTGCAGATTGGTCCATTTCAGAATAATATATATGATATGTTTTATAATGATTGATCATGAAAGTGTTCTCAAAGCTGGTGAAGGTGCAGCTAGTTTGAATGACTTTGTATACTGCAGGGTAGCTGGTGGATTTACTCCAGGTGGAACTAAAGTCTGATTCAACACTTGGTTATATTTCACATCATTCATCCACATCTGTGAAGTAACTAAAGGTATTAAATACATGTAGTGGAGTAGAAGTACACCATGTACCTCTGAACTGTAGTGGAGTAGAAGTACACAGTAGCAGCAAATGGAAATACGCAGGTATCTCATTGAACTTACTGTACTTACCTCAGGCTCTGACCGTTCAAGATGTGTAACAGTAAGTAAACTATATTTTGTCCTACCTGGGATGAACCTCTGAGACCTCCTGGAGGTGTTGTAGCACACACAGGTGTTTCCGCAGGGGAACACCACGGTGTTTTCATCACAGAAACTCACGCTGTTCCTCACTCCTGTCCGCAGCCCGAAGCTGAACAAAGGCTGGGCCACAACTGAGGACATCTTCACTGGACTTTAAAGCAGTGTTTAATGCCTAAACTCACCTAAAACTCTCCACACATTCAGACTAACTTAATCAACACATATTAACTTAGTTTTGAAGCCAGAAAAAAGCACAGAAAACGGAATAAAAACAAAACAGGGACAGGTTGGATGTGCTGGTGTGGTTAGAGTCCCGTCGCTAGGTAACCAATGAAATCTCGCGAGAGTTCGTTTATAGTTCCCTCTCCACTGCCGCACCAACGTCTCTATCAATCATATATATACATAATAAAACAGGTTTTATATGATCGTTTCTTTATCTTTTCCCGGACATTGTACCATAAACTAAATGCCCAGCTTTTGTGTTTCCTGTACTGTATTATATATATTATAATGTGTTATGTTTATTTGTTAATGATACGAGTCTTCTTCCGGGATTTCGGGGGTTGCCTAGTAACGCAACTCACTAGCTTTGTGCTGAAATGCAAACCACTCAAGCACTATATTATTATGAATACATTATTGAGGTATGTTTGCTTTAAATTACAGTCGGATTATCATAATAAAGATTACTGCTACTTTGTTCAATATCTAAGGGGGATTCATTGAACTTTTTGAATGTTATCAGGTTCATATTTGGCAGCAATGGGAGACATTTCCTTTTCACATGAATACAAACAATAACAAAGAAAAGTCACAACAATCCAGGCTGTGTAGTCAAAGGCTTTAATGGCAGGATTTAATAACACCAGTGAGCGGTTTTGCATCTCTCATTAGAAAACAACAATGACAGTGAATTGTCGAACAATTGTTTGTTTGAATCGTTCTTGTTGGTTGTCAACATGTCGAAGAATCTATCTGACTTGTAGATTGTTCTGTGATCAGCGACAAGCAGTAGCTGTGTCCCAATTCAGCGGCTGCAAAAAATGGCCCTTCAATTCAAATATGTTTGACCAACGTATGGCAACTAAATGAAACCCAATTCAATATTCTGAATACATGATAAGCCTGTGTACTTAAGGCTCAGAACCCAGAACGAATGATGCATTTTGGCCACCCTTGTCCCCTCCCATGTTAACCATGTCCTATTTTAGCACCATAATAGACCAAGTCTAAAGATATCAACATTAACATCCAACCTTAACACATCAAAAAGCTTAGCAGGTTAATGGCAAATATACTGTATCCATAACATTTATGTAGAACTTCATCATGCCTTAGCGTCGCAAAGTAAACACAAATAGTGTTTACTCCAAAGTATTGGTGTCTCTGCAGAGGCCTTTGTAAAAACACTACCTTGTCATGCTACTTCTGACCATTTACATGAATGAGGAAGGTTTCTTAAATGTCGATCCATTTCACAGACTACCTTTATGCCCTTTTAAAGTTTAGCTTATTTAACATGTTCACATTCAGCACTTTGTTGTGGGAAAAAGAAAATCCATATTGGATCATGAAAGAGTTATGTACAATTAGAAGATCATGAAATAAACAAGTATATGCATCAATTTTTCTTAATTTATGGGTTGTCTTCCCGTCAACTGGCAACTTTTGTCCTGGTTTCACGGTCTATAAAGCACATCATCCCCCATGTCTGTGCACGTTTTAAACTTAGTTCCAATTCACAACACAAGTTTTACTTGTTTATGGGATTTATGGTCAATATACCTCATTTACACAAAACTAAACCTTATTTTGGGTGATAAAAGGCAAAAACAAATATTACTTTGACTTTAGTTCAGTGGAACCCATCTTGGTGAATAAACTATTACATGTCAACATTTAGTCTTGATACTGTTTTAAAACCATTTCAAATATTTGATGGCAGCATGTAATGACACCAGATACTATAAATACAAAAACACGCAGAATTCAATGAAAGTAGTGACCATTCATTTTTCTTACAAAGAACGTAGTATGAAATCCTCCATGTTGTTTTTGTGGCAATAAGCTAAAATAGTCCATTTAGAAACGGGTCAGATTCGACCCGAGGGCAACTGGAATGTTAATATGTAATGAAGCCCCTTTGCTATACTAGTTAATGCATCTAGACTAAAATCCCTTTATAGATAATAGGATCTGAGGAGTATGAATGCTACAATATAATACACTGTACACAGCTTGACTGGCCCAGCAGGAGGCGGTGTTCAGCAGGAGATGACCAGGGCGTTCAGAGACTGCTGACTCTGCGTTCTCTCCAGAGGACCAGCAGCAGAGAGGATCTCACAGGCAGCCAGCTCATGGTAGAGAGCGTTCAGCACCTCCAGGATGTGGGCTTTACCTGTGCACACAACACAGTGACCAATGAGGGAGTCATTTTTCAACCCTCTGAATTTTGCACATTGCACACAAAGCTACCTCTTATATCTGCACGGCCTTCCACTTGTCGTACCAATTCTGCACATATTTTATTCTATGTTATTTGTACGGGTATGCACCATACCCAACATCTGTAATACAACACTGTGCAATATATACCGTCATCTGGCAGCTACTTCATAACATTCTAGTTGTCTCACTTGTTGTTTTAATGATGCTGCTTCTTACCTTTTTGTACTTGGAAAGTGTACACCGAAAAATCGGAAAAGTTGTCTTTAATTAAATGTAATATGTCCACAGATTTCACATAACTTTATAAGGTAAGTTTAAAGCAATAATATCATGTTTAAATAATTAGTTTCGACTTAATATTATTGCTTTCAACATACCTCATAAAGTTATGGGAAATCTGTTGACATAATACATGTAATTAATATTTGTGCATGACACTTTACTAAATAGTGTTTTTATTTGTATCTATCATTATTGCCTCTTTGCTGTCGCAATGTAAATTCCCCTTTGAGGGATTAATAAGGGAATTCCGATTCTGAAGACCAGGCAAGCATTTCATTCAATCCCCGCCCTGAGTAACAGTAAACGCTCATGATCACGTTTCACAGGACTTGTATTGATTTTATTGGCCGAGCGTGCCCTCCTCACCGTGCTGAGGGTCGCTGCAGCAGCCCAGCGTGCTGAGCAGGATTTTCCCCAGAGACCTCCGCGAGACATTCTGAAACAAGAGAGAACCATTCTCAGATGACTGTCTGTGATTAACAGGCGCTTTAACAGGCAATCTGAGACTCGTAACCACAGAGGCTCACACACACATGTTCAACAACTGAAATTAATTTGCTCTCAGATCTCAAATCAATCCCAGTGTTAGGGGCGGATCACAAAAGAATGGACAAGAATTCGCATAACTCCTATCACAGAAAACAGGTCGAAGAGGACTTTTAAATTAAATCATCAATTAGTTAAAGAGGACCTATTATGCTTTTTGGAGGGTTTCCCTTTCCTGTAGTGTGTTCTATAGGTTTCTGTGTATGTCAATTGTCTGCAAAGACCCCCCCCATCCCAACTGCCTGAAACATCTTCATTTGACTTATTTGTTTACTTCTGAAACATAGTGACATCATTATGTAACACTAACGCTCCTATTGGCTAGCACTCCAACACATTGTACTTGATAGGCTAAGGGGCGGGACATCTCTAAGCAGTTGACCAATCACAACAGAACATTAAAGCATGGAGACATGTCACAGTAGAGACACTACACTGATATACACCTGAACATCAGCAGGAGAGGACTCTTTAAAGTAGAGACACTACATACTGATATACACCTGAACATCAGCAGGAGAGGACTCTTTAAAGTAGAGACACTACATACTGATATACACCTGAACATCAGCAGGAGAGGACTCTTTAAAGTAGAGACACTAAATACTGATATACACCTGAACATCAGCAGGAGAGGACTCTTTAAAGTAGAGACACTACATACTGATATACACCTGAACATCAGCAGGAGAGGACTCTTTAAAGTAGAGACACTAAATACTGATATACACCTGAACATCAGCAGGAGAGGACTCTTTAAAGTAGAGACACTACATACTGATATACACCTGAACATCAGCAGGAGAGGACTCTTTAAAGTAGAGACACTACATACTGATATACACCTGAACATCAGCAGGAGAGGACTCTTTAAAGTAGAGACACTACATACTGATATACACCTGAACATCAGCAGGAGAGGACTCTTTAAAGTAGAGACACTACATACTGATATACACCTGAACATCAGCAGGAGAGGACTCTTTAAAGTAGAGACACTACATACTGATACACACCTGAACACCAGCAGGAGAGGACTCTTTAAAGTAGAGACACTACATACTGATATACACCTGAACATCAGCAGGAGAGGACTCTTTAAAGTAGAGACACTACATACTGATATACACCTGAACATCAGCAGGAGAGGACTCTTTAAAGTAGAGACACTACATACTGATATACACCTGAACATCAGCAGGAGAGGACTCTTTAAAGTAGAGACACTACATACTGATATACACCTGAACATCAGCAGGAGAGGACTCTTTAAAGTAGAGACACTACATACTGATATACACCTGAACATCAGCAGGAGAGGACTCTTTAAAGTAGAGACACTACATACTGATACGACTCAGGTTCTGGTCCAGGCTCTCGTCATCTCACGCCTAGACTACTGCAACTCCCTCCTGGCTGGTCTACCTGCATGTGCCATCCGACCTCTGCAGCTCACCCAGAATGCAGCGGCTCGTCTGGTCTTCAACCTTCCTAAATTCTCCCACACCACTCCGCTCCTCCGCTCCCTTCACTGGCTTCCGGTAACTGCTAGAATCCACTTCAAGACACTGGTACTTGCTTACCGTGCTGCGAATGGATCTGGCCCTTCCTACATCCAGGACATGGTTAAACCGTACACCCCAGCACGTGCACTACGCTCTGCATCAGCCAAACGACTCGTTGCGCCCTCGCTGCGAGGGGGACCCAAGTTCCCATCGGCGAAAACACGTGGGTTTGCTATCCTGGCTCCAAGATGGTGGAATGAGCTCCCCATTGACATCAGGACGGCAGATAGCTTGCACATCTTCCGGCGCAAACTGAAAACTCATCTCTTTCGACTCCACCTCGAGCGTTAGAACGATTAACGAAGCACTTTTATACCAATAAAGGACTGGATTACCTAAAGCCAGTTGAGTAGCACTTGAAATGTTTGGCTCTATGAAACCTGATGTACTTATATGATTCTGTTTTCTTCAAGGTTGTGTCTTCCTGGTCGAATGTACTTATTGTAAGTCGCTTTGGACAAAAGCGTCAGCTAAATGTAATGTAATGTAATGATACACACCTGAACATCAGCAGGAGAGGACTCTTTAAAGCAGAGACACTACGTACTGATATACACCTGAATATCAGCAGGAGAGGACTCTTTAAAGCAGAGACACTACGTACTGATATACACCTGAATATCAGCAGGAGAGGACTCTTTAAAGTAGAGACACTACATACTGATATACACCTGAACATCAGCAGGAGAGGACTCTTTAAAGTAGAGACACTACATACTGATATACACCTGAACATCATCAGGAGAGGACTCTTTAAAGTAGAGACACTACATACTGATATACACCTGAACATCATCAGGAGAGGACTCTTTAAAGTAGAGACACTACATACTGATACACACCTGAACATCAGCAGGAGAGGACTCTTTAAAGCAGAGACACTACATACTGATATACACCTGAATATCAGCAGGAGAGGACTCTTTAAAGTAGAGACACTACATACTGATATACACCTGAACATCAGCAGGAGAGGACTCTTTAAAGTAGAGACACTACATACTGATATACACCTGAACATCAGCAGGAGAGGACTCTTTAAAGCAGAGACACTACGTACTGATATACACCTGAACATCAGCAGGAGAGGACTCTTTAAAGCAGAGACACTACGAACTGATATACACCTGAACATCAGCAGGAGAGGACTCTTTAAAGTAGAGACACTACATACTGATATACACCTGAACATCAGCAGGAGAGGACTCTTTAAAGTAGAGACACTACATACTGATATACACCTGAAAGTGAGCAGAATATGTCTTCTTTAACACGTGCAGCTTTGACGCCAAAATACTGGAATAGTGATCAGCCTCTTCAGAGTTATAGCTATAGTTCCTCGTTCTACACATGTGTCTCACCAGGTCTCTGAGCTGCTGGAGGAGCTGCAGGATGTCGACCAGCTTCTCCTCCACCAGAGACAGACGAACCCTCTCAGTTTCCAGCATCTGAAGCTCCACCTGGAGCAGCTCCGTCTCCTCGGCCTTCTGCTGGAGCTCCTGCACCAGAGAGTCCTTCATCTGGAGGACACAGCAGACACAAGGGTCAGGAGGGTTACTTTAAACATGTATTAGGAATGTAAATGACCCCTAACCCATCACAGTCCCCCTGCTTCCACTCCTAAAATATTGAAGTGACTGTTATTTTGTATATATTGATTGTTGTGCTTTTATTTATGTCTTAATGTGTTCATATGTATGAATGTGTCTGTTGATTGTATTTTTATATATATATTTGTATTTTTGTATTCGGGATTGTGGGAAACGGTATTTCGATCACTCTGTCCAAACAAACGGAAAGATTGACAATAAAGTTGACTTTGACTACTGCTATTTATTTAATTGTTACTTTATTATTTTGCCCCCTCTTGTTTGTTTACCATGTAAAGCGGCCTTGGGTCCATTGAAAGGCGCTATACAAATGTATTCTATTATTATTATTATTATTAACTTAACCCTGGAGGTAAACGTCCTTTAGTGTACCTGCCACGCTGGGGAGTAATGGATTACTTGTAACGGGATAACATAATCGGGATACTTTTTTTTTACTGTATTCCCGTACAGTTACATATGAAAAAGATGTAAGATTACTGTTTCATTACAAACATTGGGGATTACTACGAGGACAATCCTACTAAATTTCTTTTAGCTCAGAATATTTTTGTATGTGCTGAAAAAAGGTAGGTTTTCCTGTAAATCAAATCATTATTGATCATAAATATCTTGGTTTCATCACATTGTTATGTTGTCGATTACACTTATTAAAAACGTCTTGTTATTTTAATAATCGAAAGGTATTGGAAACTAACCAGGTTACATTACTTTAATATTTTGATACTTAGAGTAGGTTACAGATTACATTTGTTCACAGGTAAGTAGTAATTGTAAAGGATTACATTTTTAAAGTAACCCTGTTAACATCGTAATGAAACATTACTTTACCTAACAAATATGAATAACCATTTCTAGAGTTACAGTGAGTTTCCGGAAGGCACGATAGGTCTGTGTGGAAATCCCACAGTGCACCTTTACGTCATGGCGTACTGAAGGACAGAGGTCTTACCCCACACTTCCTGCACATAAACAAAGCCTCACAGTCACGACTTTGTTTAGTTTGAACTTTTCCTCTCGGAGAGCGGGACGTACTGGGAACACATTACGTCACCTTCTGCCTGTCTTCCTGTGCTGTGAAAATACTGCTGTAGCAAGAGAGCTTTCATTTATGATATTCCTAAGTGTCATGTGGGACAAGGAGAGGGAGTGTTTCTGTGGTCGACTCCAGTGAGACACACACACACACACACACACACACACACACACACCACACACACACACACACACACACACACACACACACACACACACACACACACACACACACACACACACACACACACACACACACACACACACACACACACACACACACACACACACACACACACACACACACACACACACGCACACACAGGGAGGCTGCTTGCTGTGGTTTTTGCCTTTGAAGCTCTCCACTTTCAAAACAACCTTCAGCAGACGTCTCTAATCCAGTTTAATACTGCAATACTACTTATGTGCAATAAATATATATATATATACCGCTTTATACTTATAATTATTATTACTGGCTGCTGTCCCTTAGTTAGACAATTCAACTTCTGTAATCAATCTGTAAATAACTGTCAGTGTTTCCCACAGATATGAAATATACTTGGGCAGGTGGTGGCAAGGGGGGGGGGGTGCGCGAAAAAAAAAAAAAGTTTTAACAACATTATTTATTGACTTTTCATTCCGGTATAATCATTTTGCGCAAAGATGGCACTGTTTGTCAGAGCACTTCATCCTACTGGGATTTCATGAAGAACAGCTCCAACGCCTGTGTGTATGGGAATGCCTCTGGTGCTGGTCCATTAACTGCCAGTGTTTCCCACAGATCTGAAATATACTTTGGGGGGTGGTGGTAGCGGGGGGGGGTTGAGGTGACGTGCAACAACATTAACCTTTCTGTTGGTCGCTTGTTAGCAGACCCTTCACGCGATGGCAGAGCGAACAGGTACAGGTACAGGCAGGGTCCATAATGATAGCCCTATAGTTTAAATCTACTACCCACACATGAACATATGGAAATGGGTTACTATTTAAAAAAATAAATGTATTTATTAATGTATTTAGGAACCTATCCATGTGATTTTTAGTGGGGGTCGACCTCAAATCCTCTAGGGGGGTCCAGGGGCATGCCCCCCTGGTGCATTTTGAGGGGAAAATAAAGAGACTAGATCTATGGAAACACCTATATTTAACAGAACTGTATACATTTCAATAATCATAAAATCAAGGCCATAACCAACAACATACCATTTCCAATATGAAAAAAACACTGAAACTTGTTTATTAATTTAGTTTTGGTTCATTTATAGTTGTGAGTGTGTCTGTGCTCCTGAATCAGCCTCTCCTGTCTCCCTCCTCTCCCCCTGCTCCTCTTTGAGGCAGCAGCAAAGACTAGTTTTCTCTCAACAAGTTTTAAAAGTGTATCTTACCTTTTTTCACCTAGTTAACTTTTTATTTATTTATTCATGCATATTTTACTAATCACATTACATTTCATTTAGCTGACGCTTTTATCCAAAGCGACTTATAATGACCGATTACAGGGACATTCTCCCTGGAGTAACTAAGGGCTAAGTGCCTTACTCAAGGGCACACTAGTGGTGGTGTTCCTGGCGGGATTTGAACTCACAGCCTTCCGATCTTCAGCCCACCTCACTATCCATTAGACCAATCACTACCCTCTCAAATGGAAATATGTGTTTACATAAATGGTGACCACACCGTTTGAGACCCACTGAGAACTTAGACTAAGTTAACTATCTAAACACTCAGAGAGTCCTTTACCTCACCTGAGCTGAGGTTATCCCGAGCTTGAATGACACACAGAGACCAATCAAGGGCTTTGATTTATGATCTGTATGACAGTGGCCATGTCGGCAGGCCACATCATGTGGACAGCCAGTCACCCTGTGTGAGGCAGGCCACTTAACAGGCCAGAAGGAGGCGAGATCAGAGCAAGGGAGCGAGGGATCATTGTCTACAAGTTAATCGATCGCAGATGGCGTCGTGGTCACGGACGAATAAAAAAAAAAACTATAAAAAAAAAAAAAAAAAAACTAAATGGGTCGCGAAATATACTTGGGCGGCCGTTAATATACCTGGGCGGCCCGCCCAAGTATAGTCTATGTGTGGGAAACCCTGACTGTGCATATAAACTTCCACTTTGAATACCATTACCTCGCTGCTATCACACTTTTTTTTCTTTTTACATTTTTGTAATTATTTTTGTTTGTTTTTTGTTACTGGATTTTGTAAATTGTACTTTCAATTTCTATCTTTAATATTTTATGCATGCTTCTCAATTAATATTAAGCTATGTTTGCCTCTTTACTCTATGTAACAAGGAGCATGTACTCTTTGTGGGACGAATAAAGGTGTTCTGTTTCTGGTGGATCTGAGGAGAAGCCCACCCTGATGAGATGGAGGTAAGTGGAGGTGTGTTTACCTGCTCCAGTTTAATACTGCAACACTAACTGTGCATATATACTTCCAGTGAGGTCAGTGTTTACCTGCTCCATGTCTACCTCGGCGCGGCTCTCCTTCAGCTCCAGATGTTTGTTCAGCCGGGTCACTCTCTCCAGCAGCTCCAGCACAGCGCTGCAGCTCTCCTCGCTCCTGGAGCTGCCGTAGTGAGACATCAGCTTCTTCAACGCCTTGTCGTCGCACCTGAACAACAACAGGTACCAGAAAGCAGAACGTACGGCATGTCAGGCTCAGGGATGTCAGAAAGGATTGGAGTTGAACTAACAAGGTCATATCTGAGTAACATTGCATCGTTATTTAAATCTGCTAATTGTTTTGGAATGAGTCCTAAAACCCTTAGCATTTTAGCACTTCCAGTTTGATTGTCTCAAAGTCAAAGTTTTTGTAACCTGTTTGATGCCTGAAATAAGGTCTGTGGTTAACACAAGCTGTCGGGATTTTCACCTTTTATTCTACGAGATAAAATAAATAGTTAATACCCCACTTGTAAATGTGTAATAAACTAACAAGTGGCTTATTGTCATCACGGCGAACATTAGCTGCGTTTATCTTAGCATTGGTGGCGCCAAGATCTGCGACAAAGATTTTCTTTATAGCCTAATGTTAGCTATTAAATTCTAGCAATTGCATTTAACCTTCAACAACTATACAAGTGCTGTTAGTATATGGAGAATATCCTTCTGATCCTTCTGATCCATCACTCGAATCACTTCACCACCAACGAACTGTCACAAGGGCAAAGAAAATCATTTCTGACCCCTCCCACCCAGCTCACCATGTCCTCCAACTTCTGCCCTCAGGGGGGCGCTACAGGTCACTGTCCGCCAAAACCGCCCGCTTCAAAAACAGCTTTTTCCCTTTGCAATACGGACACTAAATGGACTCTAAATAACCCCAATGAACAATAACAATCCACCACACCTTGAACTTTATGTTATATGTCTTTGCCCTGTGCTGTGTGTTGTACTTTTTATTGTATGTTTATTGTATGTTGAATTGTATGGAACAAGCTGTAATAATCTGCACTGAACACGAATTCCACCAGCCTGGCTGTGTGGTCATTAAAGATTCTAATCTAATCTAATCAAAATATCATAAAACAATTGTTTGGATGTTTAGTCAATGATATCATAACTTTTCGGTTAGCCTAGAAACATACGTCCTCCTTGCACCACTCTATAGCCTACATGGCAGCATTTCAACTGAATGTAACCTAGAATGGTTGCTAATCTCTAGCTTGGGTCTAACATGATCTCCAAGTGAAACAACACCAATTCCTGGTTTTGGCTATTAATCCTCCAGGCTCTCACATAAAAGGTTCATACATCATACTCCACATAGCATGCCATTGCTTAATGATACAGAAATGATCTGGATGTTTGCTACCTTTCCCCACAGCAGGACAGCTTGGTCAGGATCCTCTTCACCTCGTCCACCTGCCTCTGCTGATCCTCGGTCCATTTATCGTCTTCCTCATCAGACGCTGCCTGGCCTTCCACAGAACGAAACAGCTGTTCCTCCACTAGACGACAAAACACACCATTTATTGTTAGCATGATCACAATACCCATTTAACATGGAGTGGTACTGTAGCCAGAGGTTTAGGGAAGAACAGGCTCGAACATAAGCAATTAAACACCAATTATTGTCTTACTCCAGCTTTTCAAAGAGGATTGAACATCTATCGGCTTTGGACTGTTTGTTGGACAACACAAGCAACGAGATGTCACATTAGACTAAAGAAATGCTTATTTTAGTATTTCTCAACATTTTAAAGAACAAATGATAGTAAAAGTATATAACTGATATATGCACAATGGAACAAATGTTAGTCGTATAATCATCAGTTCATATTCAACCCTCCAGGAAGTGCACAAGACGTTGAAGCAATTGTTGTGGCTAAAGGGTGGAACTACAACCTGGTGTCCATCTTTGATGTCTTTGGGACCAAACATTACTTTTTCCCATTGACTTACATTGACAAAGAGATGTCTGTGAACCGGGGTAGTTCAACTACCAACGATAACTTAGTAATTTAAGTCATCATTATCATTGGTCCAAATGTCCAGCAAGATTTTCCAATGCTCCAAACTGTCAAAAGTTGTATATTATAATGTCCTGAGTTTTTAAGGTATTGGATCCACAACAGCAGCCTTTGTTGTGTCCCCTAAAACTAATAGTTTTATAATTACTCGATATCTCAGGACTGTTTAATTGCAAGAAAACCCCAGTCATCTAATACAATCTCTTTATATAGTCACAGCTATGATATAACATTACATCATTCACTTGTGGACCTTTCTTTGGACAGTATGTCTCCTTATTTATTTATTTATGTTGTATAATCATCCTATTTTGCTTGCCGCAGCTGGTTCATCATGTTCTGGTGTCTCCATGTTTTCGCAGTTCTTGAAATCAAGTAGTCTGCCTTCAGGAACCTCATGCAGAGCCAGATACACATGTTTAGTAAACACCACTCAATACAAGATGCAGGACATACATTCATGTTCTTTACACCACAGAGGAGTTTCATGGTAATCAGAGATGGCAAAAGTACACACATCCATTACTCAAGTAGAAGTACAGATACTTGTGTTTAAAGATACTCTGGTAAAAGTAGAAGTACTGACTAAACTTCTTTACTCAAGTAAAAGTAAAGAACTTTGAAATGTACTTCAGTAAAAAGTACCCAACTAGCAGCTGTTTTAAAGAGTACCTGACCTCCCTTTATATTAATAGAACAATAATGTCATTGTTAGCTAATGAATGTTTCCATGCTGAACAACGGCAACATGACAACGTTTCCATTGGTCCCTCTTCTTTAGAGAAGACCAGGAAATGATGGATACACGGATCGTGTTCAAATCAATAGGCACGCAATGACTCTAAAGAATAATGATCACGCACCAAACACACATTCAGACTAAAGGAACCAGCTGTTTGGGAAATGAGAGAAGTAGAAAGTACAGGTATTTGAGTTCAACATGTGAGAAGTAGAAAGTACAGGTATTTGGGTTCAACATGTGAGAAGTAGAAAGTACAGGTATTTGAGTTCAACATGAGAGAAGTAGAAAGTACAGGTATTTGAGTTCAACATGTAAGAAGTAGAAAGTACAGGTATTTGAGTTCAACATGTAAGAAGTAGAAAGTACAGGTATTTGGGTTCAACATGTGAGAAGTAGAAAGTACAGGTATTTGAGTTCAACATGTAAGAAGTAGAAAGTACAGGTATTTGTGTTCAACATGTCAGAAGTAGAAAGTACAGGTATTTGTGTTCAAAATGTAAGAAGTAGAAAGTACAGGTATTTGAGTTCAAAATGTAAGAAGTAGAAAGTACAGGTATTTGAGTTCAACATGTAAGAAGTAGAAAGTACAGGTATTTGAGTTCAAAATGTAAGAAGTAGAAAGTACAGGTATTTGAGTTCAAAATGTAAGAAGTAGAAAGTACAGGTATTTGAGTTCAAAATGTAAGAAGTAGAAAGTACAGGTATTTGAGTTCAAAATGTAAGAAGTAGAAAGTACAGGTATTTGAGTTCAAAATGTAAGAAGTAGAAAGTACAGGTATTTGTGTTCAAAATGTGAGAAGTAGAAAGTACAGGTATTTGTGTTCAAAATGTGAGAAGTAGAAAGTACAGGTATTTGTGTTCAAAATGTAAGAAGTAGAAAGTACAGGTATTTGAGTTCAACATGTAAGAAGTAGAAAGTACAGGTATTTGTGTTCAACATGTAAGAAGTAGAAAGTACAGGTATTTGTGTTCAACATGTAAGAAGTAGAAAGTACAGGTATTTGTGTTCAACATGTAAGAAGTAGAAAGTACAGGTATTTGGGTTCAACATGTGAGAAGTAGAAAGTACAGGTATTTGTGTTCAACATGTAAGAAGTAGAAAGTACAGGTATTTGTGTTCAACATGTGAGAAGTAGAAAGTACAGGTATTTGTGTTCAACATGTAAGAAGTAGAAAGTACAGGTATTTGTGTTCAACATGTAAGAAGTAGAAAGTACAGGTATTTGTGTTCAACATGTGAGAAGTAGAAAGTACAGGTATTTGTGTTCAAAATGTAAGAAGTAGAAAGTACAGGTATTTGGGTTCAACATGTAAGAAGTCAAAGTAAAAAGTCTTCAGAAAAATAAGCAGTGGAGTAAAGTACTGATACCAGAACAATGTACTTAAGTACAGTAACAAAGTATTTGTACTCCACTACTTCCCACCTCTGATGGTAAACATGTCTTACTTTTATCCGGGGTCGTCACAGCTCTTCCTGTCGGGGAACATCGGTCGTGTTGGGAGTCCGAGCAACATCTCTGGTTCTGCCTTTCACCAACACTCAGATCTGCCCTGGTGCTTCCTGGGAGTTGTAGTTTTGACACCTCCGACCTGAAAGAGAAAGTTAAATTTAGCTGTTTGACTCCCCATCTTTTCAAGTCCCTGCACATAAACTGGCACCGACCGAAGGGACTAGAAAGTGGCTCTTCAAATTCACACAGATGAGAAAGTTCTGTCCTAACCAATTGAAAAGATCAAAGAGAACATATCAAGTAACACAAGGCAGTGTGTATTAAGCCACATCTACAACCGCCATGATAATTTTATAGAGGCCTGTGATGTTGTATGCCAAATCTGGGTGGGGTAATTGAAGCCAGACGTTGTGTCTTGAAGGCATATTTACAGTAAAGTGGGTCAATGGTGGAGCGGTGCTGTTTCTGTGGAGTTAGCTTGCAAGATGTGAGGTAAAAGCTCACAGTGGATGGATAAAAGACAGATAGAGCACTGAAAATATTAAGCACATAAACTGTTTTGTAAGCTCTGTTTCATAGGGCACATGTATTCTATATGTCATGTTTTTCCTTACGTCAAAGACACATTCAAACTTGATACTGAAAAAAGACGGAGTGCAGTTTGCTCGGATCAATCTTCCTGTAATGGTTTGAATTTTCTACGTTTCTCCTGCTGTCTGCTCTTTTGTGCTGGGGGAAATCCGATAGGGGGCCTTTGTAAATCACAGAATAAGTGTTTCCAGATGATGATGTCTTGCTGAAAAAAGAAATCTCGAAAAAGGTTTTTCAGCAGCCTGACTCGCTGAAAAAGGAAAAAGCCCTCATACTCAGATCCTGTTGGCGCGAGACACACTTTGCTTTAACACAACATTATACGCTGCATCTGTGTACGAGTTTCTTTGTGCAAAAGCTGGGAGGAAGGAGTGACTTCACTGGAGGTCAATACTTGCAGCATGATTTCAGGCAATCAATCAGAGCGTCATGTTTAAGTTAGTGGGGGCCGTGAGGGAGGAGAGATTGAATTAGTTCATCAGGGCCAACAGCTGCAGTCCCTACGATATGGAGCTGGTGCTTTAAGTTTAATTACAATTAATAGTTACTGTAAAAGAATGTATGAAGTAGCCTAATCTGAGTATCGAAATATAAAAGTAATGTAACCTGATAACTCAGCGTTACTTTAGGATTACCTCAATATCAAATGCAATGCAAGTAAATACAAAACAATAGGACGTTCTTTAGTGTATAATGTAAGACAACAGAACAAAGCTACCTTAGAAAAGATGGCACCCAGATATTTAGGATACAAAATGTGTCGATAGGAAAACCTGCCTTTCATTCAGCACATCCAGGCAGTACCTATACACCAACAGTGGACCACATGAGCACATACTATAGTTTAAAATCTGAGCTGACAGAAAATACTCCGTTTCAGTTTAACACACACAGTTGAACACACACACACTATTTTATGAACATACAGGTTCACCTGCTGAATTAAAAACAACAAATGAAGCGAAGAAAGTGAAAACCATGAAGCAGATTCAGGCAGTAGAAGTATTCAGACTTAAAGTATTATCCTACAGAACAGAACAGCTCACAGAGAACAGCTGATGCTTTACAACAAACACTAGATGATATGTTTAGGTCACTGTAATCCTGCTAGAAATGGTAGAGTTTAGAAATGTAACAGTAATTTGATTTATTTATATAACTGTAAAGGAATACAGTTACCTTTCTTAGTATCCTGATTACATTATCCCGTTACATGAAATCCTAAACTCCCATAGTCTGGTGAACACACACAAAACCAAGCTGGTTGCTGTGGAGACGCTCTGGTATGAAGTGGTGGAAAGCTTTTTCAATGGTGTGACTAATTGCACTTTAATTGACAGCATTGGAGGGGGTGCAGCCCGTGTCCATTGAAAAGTGTAGCAAGGCTCCAGTTTCTGGCTCAGGCCTTTGAAATGTATAGAGGCTTAAAAATGTCTTTGTGTTTCGGAAGGAAAGAAGGATGACCTCCCAGCTGTCGGATTAAAAACTAGTTGTAATGTGTATTTTTTGTTTGCTTGAGATTTAGACTGATTTCCATCATGTGGCTGACAATAATGAGGTGTTTGTGCTGAGCATGGGAATTCAAACAGACAACAAAAAGTAGTCCAGACAGCCATAGTGGTCAGACTGTGGGATGCAGCACACATGGAGTGGTGCAGTGATTCTAACTGTTTTGTCTTTGTTCAACCCAGAAGTTAGCATCGCAAGGGCTCCCTCAATATTCCGTATATTGTAGAAAAATAAACGTTTGTGGCCAACACATGATACTTAAAAACGATTTGTTCAGCAGGTTAATCTCCATATGTTAACACCACTTTGATTTTTGAAGCGTAAATGCAATGGCCAGAAGTAAAGAGGTGCAGCGAGAGGAGATTGCATTATTCCACTCAGAAAAAGTTCTTTCAGTCGGTCTTCATTTGAAAGCTGCTCAGCGATGGAACTCAATCCCACCTCCAATCAGAGACCAGACCACATTCACTTTATTTAAATCAAAACTCAAAATATGGTTAGTGAGGAATCAGCTCTGCCAACACTGACCCAATCTCCTGCTCCGTACAACCCACCGCCTGTGTTCAGCTCTGCCAACACTGACCCAATCTCCTGCTCCGTACAACCCACCGCCTGTGTTCAGCTCTGCCAACACTGACCCAATCTCCTGCTCCGTACAACCCACCGCCTGTGTTCAGCTCTACCAACACTGACCCAATCTCCTGCTCCGTACAACCCACCGCCTGTGTTCAGCTCTACCAACACTGACCCAATCTCCTGCTCCGTACAACCCACCGCCTGTGTTCAGCTCTACCAACACTGACCCAATCTCCTGCTCCGTACAACCCACCGCCTGTGTTCAGCTCTGCCAACACTGACCCAATCTCCTGCTCCGTACAACCCACCGCCTGTGTTCAGCTCTACCAACACTGACCCAATCTCCTGCTCCGTACAACCCACCGCCTGTGTTCAGCTCTGCCAACACTGACCCAATCTCCTGCTCCGTACAACCCACCGCCTGTGTTTTAACATGTTCTTTTGTTTTATTTGTTTTGTTTTAATGTTCTGTATTTTAAATTGTTTTATTTAAGTATCCCAGTAATGTCTGTTGCATGTTTTAAATGTATTGCATTTACTTGTTTAAAATGAAATGTGTTTTAGGTTGACTTTTAAAATCTGTCCAGGGACTACAGATGAAAAATAGCCTCTTGGCTAACTCTGGCACGTTTACAGAAATGTTCATTAATGTGCAGTGTCCCTGTTAAATACATGAATAAATACAAAAATAAAAAGCTAACGTTAGGCTACAGACAAACTACATCACGGTTGCATGACTACACATCTCCACCACTAAGCTAAAGGCTTGCTAATGCTAATGTTCGCCTTGATGACGTTTCGTAGTCTCATTTAGACCGTGTTAGCAACCAACAATTTAATGACACATAGAAGCTTCGGACATTCGCGAGTGGAGTATTTAATGATGTATTTTATGTCATAGAAAAATACTTGAAAATCTCTCCAGCTCGTCTTTACCACAGACCTTATTCCATACTACCAACCCGTTCAAAAAACCATAGACTTCCAGAAGAATACTTTTGCCTGGTGGGCAGAAACATGAATCAAAATGAATGCTTATTTTGCTACAATGTATTTTTGCCTCTTTTAGATCGTTATTTTGGTTTTATGGCACTATTACAGTATGAATATGTCTGTCTCAAGATCCCTGTGAGGCCCCACACACAACTAAGACTACTGATTAACCAAATGTACGCCATGCAGTAAACAGACACAGTTAGCAACAAACATATAAGGCAAGTCAAATGTCTAGCAGCCAAAGAGACAATCTTTTTCTCAGCAGGTGGTGGAGTCCAAAACATTGCCCAAAGGAGAGTGAATGATGAATCATACACAACTTATCTGCTATTTGTGTAAGCCATGTAACTTTGTATGGTTAACATTTGAGTGCTTTGTGTTTCTGTCAGCTAATGGCAAAACAATGTCATATCTTTAAAAGCATTTTGTGTTGCTTGCCTTTTGTTTCATTTAGAAGATACATTACACAAAAAAATATTCTAAGGTCATAAATCAGTTGGAGTATTAAGAGCGAATTAAGTTGTATGTAAACCTCGTTGTTGGTCAGGAAGTACTAGAAGTGGAGCAGAAAGATCATCAATTCAACATTTCCTGAACTGTCTGTATGACCTTCCGCTGTCTTTGATCAGTTCCCTGTATCAAAGGCATATCTTGGTAATGGGGGTATGTTACACAATCCTTCACAACAAAGAAAAATACATCTTTTCATTCTTACATTTGTTTTGGCTCAGACAATAAAGCTCTTGGCAGAGAAAACGCACATGCAACGGTCCAGTTGAACACATGGAAGCATATATCGCTGCCTATATATCAGGTTAATTATTCCAACATCCCTTGAGGCACACACACTAGTACACATGAAGAGCTCTATTGTGCTCCGTCAGGGCATTTCTAATTAATAGTATCCTGTATTCTGCCTTATTACCAGCAGTGTGAAGCCGTCCTGTAGGTGGTGGGGGGGGGGGGGGGGGGGGGGGGGGAGCTGCTGTTTGTTGTTAGAGCCAGGACACCCAGAGTCTTCCCTATGTTTATCACAGCGTGGCGCTCAACTGAACTTTCCAGAAACAAACCCCAGTGAAGATTCTAGACCAATGTTTCTCGGGAGGCCTGTGATGGGGCCGGATAAAGACAGTGTTCAAGATTTAAAGGTCCCGTGACATGGCCATCTCTACTGATCATAATTCCATTGTTGAGGTCGACTAGAATAGATTTCCATTGTTCAATGTTCCAAACTCACATTGGTTTCTCAAACAGCATCTCTGTAAAGTATGTGTATTCACTCTCTGTCCTACACGGCCTGTTGGAGCTCCTGCCCCCCCCCCTCCCTGTGAGCCCACTGTGCTCTGATTGGTCGGGACGTTGCGAGGCTCGTTGCTGCGAGGAGCGGACAGGTTTCCGGGTCGGCGATACAGCGAGAACAAGCCAAACTCATCCTGAGCACACAAACACTCACAGCCGAAGTAAAAACAATAAGTGTGGCTTGATATTGAGAAAGAAAGTCAATGGGTCTGCGGAGAGCATTTCTCCACCATCCCAACTCGTCTATTACCAGCGTTCAGAGAGCTCTATGCAAGTCAATGGGACTCCCTGTTAGTTAGCCAAGGGATCCTGGTGTGGGAGGAGCTCCAAGGATTGGTCCATTTGGGCCAATCCGGTCATTTGTTGTTGATCTGGGAGTTCACACGTCACAGAACCCAGGAAGCAAATAATGGAAAAAGAGAAATCCCCAACGAGGCGTTCTGGGGCAGCACAGACAGGTCTTCTCTGTGTTAGAGTTTTACTCGCTACAGGGTGTACTTTGAGGGTTTGAGACTCTGCAGACCGTTTACATGCAGAACAACCTTCATAACACAAGGGGACGGGTGATAACCGGAAAAGCATGACATGGGCCCTTTAAATCATAGTGCATTTAAAAAAAACATAAAATACCATTATTGCATCAAGCCGTTGTGTCCCTGGGCAAGACACCCTAATTTGCTCCTGTGGGTTTTGTCCACAGTATTCACTGTTACATGTCTAACATGTAGTATATGTAATGTAAAGCAGTCCAATAAACGTAATGAATTATTATTATTGGTTTGATTTAGTAACAGAGTGTGTGTCGATTACTTTTTCTTTTGGCCCAATATACAGAACATTAAAAGGAGTTTGGGGAAATAAATACATCATTTATGCAGACAAACTTTGTTTTTATTTGATGCGTAATGTTTGTTGGCTCGTTGTAGTTACAGAATTTGTTCCAGTAACTCAGAGTTAACTTATTTAATGAAAACACTTTTTCAGTAATGCTTTAGTAAACTTTGGCCAATGCAACAACACAGTCTCTGCTGCAACACTTTGCATTATCATAGATGTATGGGGGGCCACTGGGGGGTCCAAGCTCAGCCCCTGTTGTCCCCCCCCAGAACCGCCCATCAACACTCACTGTCTACCCCCCCCCCCCCCCCCCCCCCCCCCCCCTCTGCCTGAATAGCCATTTCCTCCCTCAGGTGTCATCGGTCACTGGCAGCCCTCGTTCTCTGCAGAGGTCAAACACGAGGTCACGCTGTACCTGAGCTTGAACTTGAGTTTCTGTCGGAGTTGGGGTCAGAGGTCATGTTTACATAGCTGACGGCTATTAATCAAGCCCTCTGGGTCACAGCCACACAAAGAGGGGGTTTCTGGGATACACAGCAGCTCCAGGGCTGTGATTAGTTTCCAGGAGCTGAGGATTTAATCCAAAAACCCAATGGCTGTAACCTTTACAGAGGGGAGCTTTTCTTAGCAAGTGCAAAAACCCCAAAAGCCAAATAAACGGGGGTGTTAAAAGCAGAGGGATGTATACAGGGAGAGCAAGTGGGTGGCATACATTTATAAAATATTTTGTGTGTGATGTATTTCTGCTGATGCCAGCATACCTCTAACCAGACAGAGGGAAAGCAGGGCAGTGCTTCACGGTGAAAATGAGCCCATTTGGCAGTGTGGGTTATTGAAATCTGATCAAGAACAACATTAAGGCAGCAGAATGCCACGGGTCCCAGACATCCCTCTAGTGTGTCCTTTCCACATTATTTAAAGGGTAGGAATGCCGTGGAAGCACCTGCTCCACACAATGCTGCAGCTCTCAGATAAATGGACAGCGAGACCCTTTCCCCTTTGCTTTCAGGCGCCACGCAGAGAGCATGAAAGGCTGCAGATTACTCCTCCCCTGGGGCCTGCCTCCAGAGGGCCAGGGGTCACAGGCAGACAGGGAAGACGTCCGCAGGCGAGCCGATAAAACGGAAAGCGAGTTTAAAACGGAAAGCGAGTTTAAAACGTGCGCACTTGAAGACATATGTTCTTGGGTAGAAGTCCCTGGACTATAGATGGAGACACCTGGAATCAAGAGCACAATACAACTGAAGCAGTTCTTGATGGAAGATGACCAGGGTTCATTTAGATGAGTGATTTGTTGCTCCACTCTACATCTCTTCTTCGGAGCAGAAAAACAAGATGGAAAGTTGAATGAAGCCATTCCTCTCTTGCAAAACATGTCCGTCATTTCATGAACAAACAGTTGAGTGTTTGCTTCTTCCTCCAGATGGTAGGCTTTCCTCCCCCTCACTCCTTTTTGTTCCTCTTGCTCTGCTTCCTATTGTCTAATCCCTTTGGCCCACAGAGCTCTTTAGGCTACAGTGACTGATTGAGACACCCTTTACGTTCTGGAGTCAGAAGACAGTGACACTTTTAGACTATCCCAAAGCGAGCTAATCAACTCCTGTTAGAGGAGCGGCTCAGTGTTAGTCTCAGCCACGGCTGTGTTGGCGTACAGTCCAAAGAAACCACAAACACGTTATGCAACAACACACATATCTTAAGTTTCCCCGATGACCTCTTATAACCTGATTTTGATGAAAACTTGAAAAGATCTGGATCTGAAATTCAAACCAAATGCTAATAAACACTAAACATGTAATTAAAATGTTGCAGTAAAATAAAACACGTCTGTAAAGTAGATGCTAAGCCTAACGTAGCACATATAACCACAACTTGTAGTTTAACAAACAAGATGAGTGTTAACTAATTATCTTTACAGGTGCTGGTTGACGTGTTGCTTTTGGAAAGAGCCTAGCTAGCGTCTTCCTAGTTTTCAGTCATGTAGTCATTTCCATAAAGACATCGATCAATCTTCGCATTTAACTGTTGGCAAGACAGACAAAAAGTGTATTTCCCAATGTGTCGAACTACTCCTTGAAACATCCCCAAAAGTCTTTCCAGGAATTAACTGATGCCAAGTCAAATGGGTGGGTATTCCAGTGTTTTAGGCTGATAGTAGGAGCTCATAAGGATCCTCATCTGTATTATCAGCATGCTTAAGAGGAATCCTCAGCATCTCTGAGATCCAGCAGCATCTCGTTTAATCTCATTACTTGTCACAGCAGTTTAGAAATAAGCCACAGGGATAAAGTTAAGTTTATTTCAACAGAACCCTTGACACACCTCAGCATCTCAAAGCGGGACCAGGTCATATTCCAGTGGCGGACTGGCCATCGGGACGAATCCAGATGGGCCGGTAATGAAGTGGGCCGGTCGGACGATGTGGGCCGCCCCCGTCGACAATTTACTAGCGGTATTTACTTGCGGTACCGAGGTGGGCCGGTCGAGAGTCCCGGGCTGATTTTTAGTCCCAGTCCGCCCCTGTCATATTCAATGTATTTTAAGACTTAGTTATGACCGTGACACATATGACGAGACAATGTAGGATGTCTTCCAGTTAGATCCAATTGCATTTAGACTTTATGTGCTGTTTTGCAAGACACAAACAAATGTGTGTTGTGATTGGATTTACTTTGGGAAATAAACCCTAACTTTACTTCTCGTATCCTCAGCGATTAGAATTAGTTCAAATGTTTTCATGCAAATAATAAACCAACCAGACTCAGATACATCTACACTATAGTCCTCAAAACTTCCTGTACTAGGCCAAGAAATGGAAAAACGAAAGTACAAAAACACAAGTGTTACGAGAGGATATTTCAAATCTGGGAACATGGCAGCAAAGGTGACATGTTTTGCTTAGCTCTTATTCGTTCTGCAAACCAAACTGCTCGGTGCTGATTGAAAAAAACAAGTGTCTGATGTGCAAACAATGCAGGTTAGTGCATTGTCCGAATGCCGCTGCCGATACAGTATCTATTGCAGCTCATATTAAATATAAGATCGACAACTTAGACGTCCATGGTCTCTAACACGAAAACCTTTCAGAACATATTACATTACTAACGACACATGATAACGAAAAGACGACACACAACCAGACGCCAACATCTATAGATAGCTTCCATTAACGTAATGTAAATGTTTCATTAATGGTATTGTCCATTACTAAGTTAATCAAAAACAACACGCTCTCAGATGATCTAGTGGGGGAACTAAGAACAACAATTTCACCATCAGCCTTAGAACGACTCATCTGTAAATGTAACTCCTTCAGCAAATTAAATGCAGACAATGTATGATCCTTATTAAAAAAACAAACATTTAAGGCTTATCTAACCCTAACCCTAACGCTAACCCTTGTTTAAACTCTCCACAATGACAATGGCATAGCATGTGGAAAGAATTCTGACTTCATTTGAAGGTAAATCAGAGTCACAAAGCATTGCATCTTACTGAAATCTTAAAGAACAACACCTTTAACTGGTACCCCCCTTTTCTAACCCTCGATGAGACGTGACTGAGCAAGCATTGAGGCTTCAGTGGGAATATTCATGGAGCTTGGTTGCTAAGATCCATAGGACGGGGTGGTATTGTTCATTTGGGAGCAGAGAGAAAGACGTGAGCACAGATTGATGAGAACGGTCAGTCTGCGGAGGTTTCACTCAATGGAGCTCTCTGCTGACAAGTCAGAGCCTTTGTGGGATTGAATTATTTGCCATTAGGCTATCAATGGAAGGGCAGTGAAAAGACTTTTGGAAACACAGTCTGCATGGATTAGTGGAGTTTAGGGTTATAAGAAGGCTAGGGAAGTGTGTTGGTTAGAATTACAGGTAGTAAGCGTCTGGTTGCATGCGTCTCAGAGTCCGTAATAACAGCATTAGGTAGATGTTCAAACTATTTAGAGAGACATCTGCCACCTAAGAAGTCCAGACACTGATTATACGTTTGGAGTTGCGACAACAGACACAGGGATAAACATTAAACCCAATGGCTTTGTACTTGAAAAGTCCAATTACACCCTTACTTCCACCAAAATGAGTAGTTCTCGACAGAAGCAGAGCTCAGGCAGGACCCACACACGATGCCCGCTAAGCAAACTCAAACACAACAAGGCTAAAAATTGGTAAAGTGAACCACATCAAGCCTTCATAAGTGGCATGGAAGAGTTTTCGAGGCATTAAGCCAGAAGTAAACAGAGTCATTTTACTCTAGGAAGGATTATGATTCATTACGGTTCATTTTGGCCACAAAGGCCTCCCTAATGCAGCAACCTGCAGACAAGCACTCTTTCTCCTGTGAACAGACAGACACTTGTTTTGCTCAGGGTTTGACAGTGGATTGGATTTGATGAAGAGGTGAAAAGGTCTTTGTCCCTGCCACTAAAAAAGCAACAACTGTGACCCTAAATGTTTCTTTTGGTGCATCAACATGCCGCCAAGGTTACATCGCAAGACATTTTTAAAAGGAACAGCTTCATTTACATTTTCTGGAACCTAAAAGGTTATTTCAATATTTTTCAGGACAGGGATATTGTCAATGCCACTTAAACTTTCTGGCAATCACATGGCCCTAATATTCAGTTATTATGTAAGACCAGAAGATGCATGTAAAAAAGTCTCTCCTAATCCAATAGTGGATGCGATTATTGATTTCACAATACCTTTTTTATTGATCCGATAATGAATAGTTTGGGGTTCCATACTCAATGACCACGTATAAAGGCAATAGCTTTTCTACCCATTCCAAATGCCAACACTGTCAGGGTTTGAGTTTTGTTGTGTCTAGTTGTGGGGTTATTTTGCTGTTCTGTTCTCCCTGTCATGTTTTCCTCTTGTTATATTGTCTGGTCCTTCTGCCTGTGTTTTCCTCCCTGTCGTTAGTTCCCCAGTGTGTCTGATTGTCTGATTGTGTTCACCTGTTGCCCTTGTGTTTCTCCTCCCCTGCCCGGCTGTTTGTCGTCTCGTGATTACCCCTCCCTGTATTTAGTCTTGTCTCTTCCTGTGTTCGGTGTCGGTTCATTGTTTGTTTTTCCCGTCACTCTCCATGTCAGTCATCGTCAGCTTTTTGTATTATATCTTCCTTGTGCTTCCTTTGTGTTTTTGCCATCAGCTTTTACAATAAAGCTCGTTTTTGTTTTCTAGACCAACTTACCTTTTTTATTAGTCTGCTTTTGGGTCCTACCTTTGCCAAACCGTAACAGAATAAACCGACACCGAACACAGGAAGAGACAAGACTAAATACAGGGAGGGGTAATCACGAGACGAGAAACAGCCGGGCAGGGGAGGAGAAACACCAGGGCCACAGGTGAACACAATCAGACAATCAGACACACCAGGGAAACTAACGACAGGGAGGAAAACACAGGGAGAAGGACCAGACAAGACACAGGGAGGAAAATACAGGGAGAAGGACCAGACAAGACACAGGGAGGAAAACACAGGGAGAAGGACCAGACAAGACACAAGGAGGAAAACATGACAGCACAACCCCACAACTAGAAACAACAAAACTCAAACCCTGACAAACACTGCTGCAAGCCACCTCTTGGATCTTTCCGAAATACATCTGAATAAAAAAACAATAAAAACGGACTTTATTGAATCTCCCATTAGATGGTAGCAGTTCATATTCTCTGTTCAGAACATGCTTTGGGTCCCAGGTGATGCTGTTGGACAGGTTATTATGGTATGCTGAGTCATCAAGTCTCTGACAGGGTTGAACAACAATCTCTTACCTGTAGTAGAGGAGCTCTGACTCCAGCTGCAGGATGTGTCTCTGCAGAACTGGAACATGATTGGCTTTGGCCTCCAGTTCCTTCACCTTCCCCAGACCGTTGAGCAACGCCTGCCTGGCCTCCTCCACCTTCCTCCTCATGCCCACCTGCTCCCTCTTTAGGGTTCGGTTGCAGTCCTCTAGAGCAGCCACAGTCTCTCTAGAGCTCCACAGCTCCTGCTCCAGTCTCTCGTTACTCAACATGGCCTCCTCTGCATGTCGCTCTCTGGATCCTCGCAGCAGCTCGATCTCCTGGATGATGTTCTGCAGACTCTTCAGGTTGCTGTTGCTCAAACCGTGCTGGGCTTCTTGTGTTTGGAGAGCAGCGACGCAGCTTTCCTCTGGTTTATGTTTGGAGTGGCTCTTCCATAGTCCTACCTGAAAATACGATAGCATCAAGATATTATAATATCGGTTTTCTTTTTGTATTACTGCCGAGTTTTATTCCATATTTTATTCCATTCTATTTCTATGTAAATACTGCTATACTTTACAATATGTTTTTATCATTTTTTACATTTTTTAATGTTATTATAGTTCTCTATCTGTGTTTTTTTATTTTTGTTTTACTTTTATGTATGCACCATGACATCAAGACGGACATTTTGGGGACATTTTGAATTGGCCCTCAGCTAATTCTGAAAGTATAATGAAACACGGCCCACAAATGAAACTTGTGCTTGTCTTGTATTGTACTTCTTAAATAGATATGTGAACATATATTACAGTATTCATGTGTTAATAACCCCATTTTTAAAAAATAAATTCAGTCAATTAAAGTTGCAAACATTTTCTAATAAATCTAATTTGATAAGAAATAAGCCCAATGACTTATTTGAATAACAAGCGTGAAATATACCCTTCATATTACCCCTAATGATGAGAAATCTGAGGCTGCTGTTTTAAGGAATGAGCTGCCAACAAAATAAAGTAAACCCTAAGGAGAACTGTCATGTAGGCGGTTTATTTTTTCTTAAAGCATATTCAAGTAACAAGCATTATTGAACTACTTTTAATTAATTTAGCTGACTTATAACTTAACTTATGAGGCAATATACCTCCACTCTAGTGAGGGGTCCAGCCCTTCGTATATTTTCTGTATGTGGCCCTCGGTGAAAAAAGTTTGGACACCCCTGCTTTTGGTAAATGGACTGTATTTATATAGTGCTTTATCTGTACAACTCCTCAGTTAGCATTCACCCCTTCACACACATTCATAGAGTTCATACATTCATACAAGATGCCTCCTGCTCAAAGGAAGCTAACATTCACACACTGTTGGCTGTGCAATTGGGAACAACTTAGGGTGAAGTTACTGAAGTACATATCTTTCCCAAGAGCACATCTGCAACATGTCGATAAAACAGTCGGCATGATGACTGCAGGGGCTGGAAACGAATCCTCAACCTGATGACTTATAGATAAGTTGGAAACAAGAGCTTTTTTGGATTGTCGGCTGTGGAAAATCTCTCATACGGTCAATGATGAGTCTGTAATGAATCATTACTTGGAATTCAATACAAACGACTAAAGGCTAATGATAATAAGAAATGTATACTTGTCAGTTATAACTCAATGGTTTGCCAGGTAGTGATTGATGTGATGATTTAAGAGGACACCTTTCTTAAACTAAATATCTTGGTTTCTTATCTTTTAAGGTTACATTGTTCTGTTGTTTTACATAATACCCTTAATAAAAAACATCTTAATATTTATGTATTACTCTTTTATTGATTTGCATTGCATTTGATATTGAGGTAATTCAAAAGTAACAGAAAGTAATCAGATTAGGTAGAAGGCTACTTTTACATTATACGAATATCAGTGGTGTAAAGTAACTAAGCACAATTTTGAGATACTTGTACTTTACTTGAGTATTTCCGTTTTCTGCTACTGTGTACTTCTACTCCACTACAGTTCAGAGGTAAATGGTGTACTTTTACTCCACTAAATGTATCTAATCCCTTTAGTTACTTCACAGATGTGGATGAATGATGTGAAATATAATCAAGTGTTAAATCAGACTTTAGTTCCACCTGGAGTAAATCCACAAGCTACCCTGCAGTATACAAAGTCATTCAAACTAGCTGCACCTTCACCAGCTTTGAGAACACTTTCATGATCAATCATTATAAAACATATCATATATATTATTCTGAAATGGACCAATCTGCACAACGCCTACTTTTACTGTCGCTACTTTCACTATATTTAGATGAGAATACTTTTCTACTTTTACTTGAGGAACATTTTGAATGCAGGACTTTTACTAACAGAGTATTCCTACACTCTGGTACTTCTACTTTTACTCAAGTACAAGATCTGAGTACTTCTACTTTTACTCAAGTACAAGATCTGAGTACTTCTACTTTTACTCAAGTAAAATATCTGAGTACTTCTACTTTTACTCAAGTAAAATATCTGAGTACTTCTACTTTTACTCAAGTACAATATCTGAGTACTTCTACTTTCACTCAAGTACAAGATCTGAGTACTTCTACTTTTACTCAAGTAAAATATCTGAGTACTTCTACTTTTACTCAAGTACAATATCTGAGTACTTCTACTTTCACTCAAGTACAAGATCTGAGTACTTCTACTTTTACTCAAGTAAAATATCTGATTACTTCTACTTTTACTCAAGTACAAGATCTGAGTACTTCTACTTTTACTCAAGTACAATATCTGAGTACTTCCACTTTTACTCAAGTACAAGATCTGAGTACTTCTACTTTTACTCAAGTACAATATCTGAGTACTTTTACTGAAGTACAATATCTGATTACTTCTACTTTTACTCAAGTACAATATCTGAGTACTTCTACTTTTACTCAAGTACAATATCTGAGTACTTCTACTTTTACTGAAGTACAATATCTGATTACTTCTACTTTTACTCAAGTACAAGATCTGAGTACTTCTACTTTTACTCAAGTACAATATCTGAGTACTTCTACTTTTACTCAAGTACAAGATCTGAGTACTTCTACTTTTACTGAAGTACAATATCTGATTACTTCTACTTTTACTCAAGTACAAGATCTGAGTACTTCTACTTTTACTCAAGTACAATATCTGAGTACTTCTACTTTTACTCAAGTACAAGATCTGAGTACTTCTACTTTTACTGAAGTACAATATCTGATTACTTCTACTTTTACTCAAGTACAAGATCTGAGTACTTCTACTTTTACTGAAGTACAATATCTGAGTACTTCTACTTTTACTCAAGTACAATATCTGAGTACCTCTACTTTTACTCAAGTACAAGATCTGAGTACTTCTACTTTTACTCAAGTACAAGATCTGAGTACTTTCTACACCTCTGAAGATACATGCCTGCTTTTAGAGTTGCAGCTTTTCTAAGCAGAGTTAAGCCCTCTCCTTCTCAGCAGAATAAACATGTTGACCCTCTCCATGGCGCTCACCTGCAGGGCCATACAGCGGGCATCGCTGCTCTGTAACGCGGCTCTCATGTCCTCGATCAGCTCCCTCAAACTCGCATTCTCATCCTCCAGCTTCACTACTCGGTCTTCTGCTTCCTCCAGAGCCACAATCTCCTCATAGCACTCTTTGGTGCAGGATCCCAGCCTGCAGCCGGAGGCGTGCCGACCCTCCGAGGCTTCACCCAGCCCGGCAGACAGCAGCTTCTCCCGCCGCCTCAGAGGGCTCCTCAGGCGGATCTGAGTCTCGATGTGCTCGCTGTCCTTCCCCACCAACAACCGGCCGTTTTCATACTGACACCCCGCCTTGGTGCTGAAGTATCCGCACAGTTTGGCGTGGAAGTGTCTGAAAGTGAGCTCGCTGGGTAAACTCTCCAAACTGCATTCAGTATCCACCTCTTTGTTCAGCCCCAAAACTTCACACAAGATGTTAAAATCCTCCACGGAGACTTTTCCTGCGCCCTGGTAGTCCATGTGATGGAAAATCTCCTGCAGGTATTGATCCAAGCCGGTGGCCAGAACTATGATCTCGTTCTCCACCCCCCGGTCCAGTCCGTAGTGGTAAGCCAGGGTGCTCACTATCCATTGCGTCCGGCGCGCGGGGCGGCTGTATGGATCAATGGCATCCATCATTTGTGCGTAAAAACATCATATTCCCTCAAACTTAACACACTTACTTTGTTTCCTCCAGCATTGCCCTGTGTGAGCTCTTGTTCCTCCTGAAGCTGTGCGCACACTGGAACTGAAATGAGACAAACGGAGCACATTTGAATTTAGCCATGCCCCCAAAACCCCAAAACCAGGGGTCCCAACCAGTAAAACACACACAGCTTCACTATAACTCTCTTACTGCCGTTTGCCGCAGTGTAATTGCCACCAGGTGTGTAAACTTGTGTCATTCACTCGGTTAGACCTTGTTAAGATGTAAGATGCCCCAGAGACTAATATGCAGTGTTTCTCCAACTGCCTGCTCTTTACTCGAGAGTTACACTGGCTCATAGGGCTTTGTGCACAATGTGCACCTTGCTGCATCCCTGATTGTAAGATTACAAAAAATGTATATGAAAATGTTTTTTATTATTTCTAAAACATAAGATTACTAGCAGTTTTAGAATGTTACACTACATTTTAAAAATAATAATGCTTTTTGGTTTTATTTAGACATACTTTCAGGAGATTTAAACAAACTATACTGTTTCTTGTTTTTTAAGGATACATTGTTGTCCTATACATTTTGGTAAAAAAACATTTCTTGGATTTTAATTTTCTCTTGTTTTTATTTGCTTTCCATTTGATCCAAGTAATCCAAAAGTAATAGAAGTATTACAAATGTTTTATATATTTTGATACTTAGATTAGTTTATTGTTAACATTTTACAGGTAAGTTATTTTTACGGAACACATGTTTAAAGTTACCCTTCAATTTGAGCATGTTTACTGCTGCACTCAAGTCCCCCTCGTAAAAGTTACCAACCAAATGTGTTGCTTTAATTGTTCATTTGATGCTGTTTTTTTCGACAACTCTCAATTTGGTTTTACAATATTTCTTATATGACGTTAAATTCTAACACATCTTGAATTACCCTGCACGAGAAAATTAGTTTTTCTGTCTTGATTTGTAGCGTAATTGCGATAGTTCCGACAGTTTGTGAGGCCAGTAAAAGCCTCATGTCCGTCCCTACAGCGGTTGTTGTCATGGCGACGCGTTGCACTCAAGAGATTATATTGTGTGATAGGTCGAAACTTTACTTTACTCTCAAATAACTTGTATTGTATTAAGTTTAACTCGTTAGCAGCGATGGAAACAAAAAGACAAGGTAAAGTGAAGACAAGAACAGCAGTTATAAAAACTACAAAAAAAACTACAACAATTACAAACTACTATATTTCACGTCAATCCGGACCCACAGGAGGTGAGACTCAAGAGAAACAACTGTACATGTGCTGCTTTAATATTATCAATAATTACCATCAGTGGTGTAAAGTAACTAAGTACAATGTCATGGTGATTCTACTTTACCCTAGTATTTTCATTTTACACTACTTTATAATTTTCTACTACATTTTGAAAGCCAATTTTCTACTTTTTCATCCACTACATTTAATTTAGAGATTTAGTTCGGATTTTTACACACAATAGTTAGGAGACACTTTTAAAATATGATTATTTGGTAAAGATTAAAATCATCCAACATTATATGTAAGTAACTAAAACCAGGAGTGGGTTAAGAGAAAATTAATTGGAGTTCAGATCACAGTTTCAGCTCCTTAAATGTGAGCATAAAATGTTTAACAAATATACAAATATTGTTTGATATTTCTCTGCAATGACTACATTTACACAAATACTTTTACTTAAGTAGCCTACCTTTCTTGATGCTGTACTTTTACTTGTGTGATTACTTTTTCTCGAGTAAAGAACTCCTTGTTTTAAGAAAATCATTAATGGCTCTTAATACTGAAAAACATTGTTTTCAGAGAAACTTAATTTATTAAAATATTCTCATTTTAGTACAATTCCAAAATCCGCTTACTTGTTTTATTGACAACAAATAATTGCAAGGCACGTCAACGTAGCAGCAATTCATTATAATAAATATAATAATATATATATAATAATCTGAATCACTTATTGTTTTCCAGTTTGTAATTTTCCTCATTGATAATGATGTAATGTGGTTATTCAAATCAAAATTAATTGTGAGAATTATTCACCATTTTGCCATGTCTAACACGACAGAGACGGCTCTCTGTGAGGATGGAGACGTTACAGATGAAGGACAGGAAGACCTTCTCCTCCTTGAGACGGACAAGTTGTCCACGGAGCACGGTTTGGACAACTTGTCCGGGTCAACTGAAGACATCACAACATGCAAAGGTGGAAACTCGAATTACATCACATGGACAGTCGATATTGTCCTTGCTGTCCCCAAAGGTACGTTTATCATTAACTTCATTAGCTTCAACAGACATGGGGAGTAACAGATGACATTTAAAGGGATTATTTAATCAGGATACTAAAAGGTAACTGTATATCCTTAGAGTTACATTGAAACACTTAGTAATCTGACTACTTGTACATGTGTTATCTGAAAGGGGATTAATAGCAGGGATTTATGTTACAACACATTTTTAAATAAAGATCGATATGTTTTAGGTAGATGTGCTGCCTGAGTTCTTGTTTTTTGGTTTTCATTGAGATTCACAGAGATATTGAAAAGTAGTAGGTTAAGTGTGCTGAAATCACTACTTTGATTAAGGAAACAGTTTACAGATTTATTTAACATTTCTATTGGCTTTTGTTCCCTTTCAGAGGAAGATGTTGACGTCCCTGAAGCTCTTGAAAAAACGAAGAAGAAAACCAAAGATTCCTCCACTGTTTCGGTGAAAGGCTTTAAAGCCCAGAGCTGCTATCATGTTGAATACAAGCTGTTGCCGGGCGACACAGAGACAGTCAAAGTGGACCTGGTCGTGTTTGGACAAGTGGCAAAAATATACAAAGAAGACGAGTTCAAGGTAAACATGATGTTGTTTTTTGAACATATATATATACATACACATACACATGTGTATGTGTATATATACACATACACATGTGTATGTGTATATATACACACAGTCTATGATATATACACACACACACACACACACACACACACACACACACACACAAACATATGCACACATACACACACACACACACACACATATATATACACACACACATACATACGCACGCACACACACACACACATACATACATACATACACACATACATACGCACGCACGCACACACACACACACACACACACACACACACACACACACACACACACACACACACATACATACAGTACATATACAGTACATACTGTACATACAATAAATGCAATTTAAAATATATAAAAAAGTCTTGAAGTGCGATTTGGTTAATGTGATGTTAATGTTTTATGGTAGAAAACATTTCACAACAATTCTAACCCAAACCCTAACCCATTACTCTAACCCATACTCTAACCCAGGTCCTGAGAACATGGCATGAAGGAGATCAGCTCTGGGTTGGTTGGACTCAGAACTTTGAGGTCAGAGTGGACAGGGAGACGCTGATCAGTCTGCTTCCTCATAGGATCCAGCTCCAGGTCTGGAACAGTAAGGACAAACTGTGCAGTCTGGCCCGCTATGAGAGGCTGAAGGCGTTCAGGTGGACCCAGGATCAGCCTGACGATGCACCAGAGATGTGTGGTGGTGAGCATCAGATGTCCCGATATGGTATGAATGTATAACTTTGTATTTTATACATTTTCTTATGAAAAATATAACTTTATCCTCAGGTGGTATCAAGGCGTTGGTTAAGAAACTGAGATCCTCATGTGAGAGGAACACGTGTAAAAAGCACAGAGGAGATAAACTGTTGAATTCAGAGGTTGGAAAAGAAACAGGTATATCTTCAACTTTCTCCTTGTTAAGTATGGAATCATATAATGATAAACAATGATTGTTTGAGTATACACACTGGTGTCAAATGACTTCAATGTATTGCTAGTATACTTGTGTGTAAGCCTTGTTGAATAATAACCCTGATAAAAGACACTGACTTCGGACCTCTCACCAAAACAGATTTTCAAAAACCCACCGTTGATGCATTTGATCTTGAAGAGATGAAGAAGAACGGCACTGCCTTGATGGAAATCAGACTTGTTAGTTTGTTAGCAGGTGAGTGAACCTTGTTACCTTGTGTTATGACCTGTTGCGAAAGTATTCCTTGTCTTATCAAATTAATTGAAGAGATTTTTTAAATTTGAGATTAAAGTCGGTATTCTGACGTTTTTTCTAATAGAGAACATTTCCTTTTGGTCAGAACACATGAAGACCTCATGTTTTACTGTACATGACAGTCCCAGATTTCACCCCAAACAAAAATGTCAACCTCATGGTGACCTCTGACATGATGAAAAGTGAGATGTTTGTCAAAGTGATTGGGATGCATCCTCTGGTGACTCTCAATATCTCTGCCAAACGTCATGGAGATATATGCAACTTTTGTTGAGCTACTTAAATCTGGACCAAAGTGGTTGATTATTAAAGAACCATCTGCTGATACTTTTGTGACTGCCAGGTGAAACCTCGTTGACTGAGCGCTTCCCGGTCCGTTCAGCGGGTGTATTTGAGGTCATGTGCAACGTCTCTCTGGAGAGGGAGTTAATGTCGGAGGAACTAAAGGCTGAACTCAACCCTCTGGTCATCACTATTCTGTCCGCCACCTCAATGCCTTCATCCCCCGTCTCTTTCCACATCCTACAGGTGCCATTTCTTTCTGTTTTACCAGTGAATACACGGCTTGTATTGTGCATGCGTGTGTTATGGCATTATTTTATTTTAACAGGGAGGTTTTATAAGACATGGTTTTTTTTTCCTTTTCCCAGGATAAGTGTGTGCCTGTATATTGCCAGTACAAGTTCCACAACGTGAACATGTACAGGACAAAGAATCACGAGCACGGCACAAAGATCTTCTTCAGAGACGTGAATGTGATCCTGACGGGCCTGATGAGACCTATAGAGCTCAAAGAGTTCCTCTCTGGTCCGCCTCTGGAGATAGAAGTCCATGATCGTGACAGAAAGTTGGAAGAAACCCCAAGAACTCCAACAACATTGTGCGCAAGGTCAGGTAACGACATCGGAAAAGCGAAAAAGGCGGCCATAATGAACTCCTACGGTATTGCAAACTTGAACTTCTCAGAGCTGCTGCTTGGGAAGAAAAGCCTAAAGATGCAACTACAAATCAAAAGCTGCCCTCCAGGGAACCGGAAGATGCTAAACACAGCTGATCAGCAACAGCCGATGCCACAAGGCCATTATCTTGAAGCCAATTCCCTCCTCAAAGTCGAAGTTGAGATAGCTTGTCCGCTTAACGTTAAGAACGGCAGCCTTGAACCACAGTCTTGTGACGGTCCTCCGTTTGGGCGCATCGTCTATCTCTTTGATTACAACAACTTCTCTTTGATGACCAAGCTGAGGTCGGAAATCCTCCGAATCAACGCCTCAGCTTTCCATCTGGGCTCTCGCTCGCTGGAAACTGCACAGCAAGCCCTGTCGAATTACATAATGAATTTCAAGAACGACGAGAGCGAGGATCTGGATGTTGTTACGGGATTCCACGTGTCGGATCAGAGGGCGCAGATCTTTGTTCTCGAGGGGCTGAAACATAAAGCAGTGAAGAGACTCTGGGAGGCTGTTCCTATGAAGTAAGCACATGAACACTGTCTTGCCCCCACTAACACGTTTCAGCTGTGCTGTCTGTTTGAGTACAGTGTTTAGATTCCAGCGAGAATCCTGCAGCCTGTGTGTGATGTCTTGCAGGCTAAGTGGCAGTGAGGAGGATCAGGTGATAGTCCTCTACAACTCAAACCTGGGTTTCTTCAAGCGCATCTACGACTCGTTGGATGTGGGTCTGAGTCCTATCAGTCTGTGTAAGTCTCTAGAGAGCATCATGAGACAGCCCATGATCTACATTAGAGGAATGCTCCCCCAACCCTGCTTCCAAGCTCTGCTAAGGTTAGTGACGTTACCTTAAAGGGGACCTATCATGCAAAATTATTTTATACATAAAGATGTGTCCCCGGTGTGTCAGGGAACTCAGGCAGCGTCAGAAAATAAACCCTCTCTCTTTTCCTCCGTACCCAAATCTCTAAAAACTGGGGAACAACGGAGATGATCCAGATTTGAGTCCGATATGACGTAATATCTGAAATGTGGACCCACAGCACAATCAGAAACGTTGCTATCAGAAACAATGCCCGACTGTTTTGGACGTAATGTGGTCGGTGTTCACATTAGCATCGCTAACACTCAGAGCTAACCTGTACTGGAGAGCATGTGTGTGAAGAAGCAGGAAGTAAAAAGGAACTCACCTTGTGGTATAACCGGCAAGAGAGAAAGCCTTTGAGCTCCAAACTGTTTCAGAGAGAATCCTTGATGATCCATGATATGGCGTTTCATCACGGCAGCATTTAGTTTAGACAGTAGCTGCCGGGTCCCGCACGAGCTCAGACCCCTCCTCTTTAAAGCTTTATACCCAAATCAGCACTTTTGAAACAGGAAGTGAAATAGAGGGATATGAGGCATGGCTAGAATGGGTGATCTGTTTGGTATTTTGAGCAAAACACTTCATAGACATGTTTTTCATATATTTGTATATATCTGAGACCTACGCTATTGCCTACAAATAGCATGATAGTTGACCTTCAAAGTATCATAACCTTTTTCACCTTTTTTACTCTTTTTACGGCAAATCCTGAATAATATGTTAAAGCAAACGCTGCTGTTGTGTGTAAAGCTGCATTATTTCATTGTTTTTGCCACTTGGGAGATATGGAAAAAGCTTTACAATACTGGCATATTATCATTATTTAAAGAGGCAATATTCTGCTAATTTTCAGGTTCATGTCAGTTAGTAGTGTCTCTACATGTCTCCATGCTTTAATGTTCAAAAGGCTCTTTATTGTTCTCCTACTGCCTGTGCCATCGCACTTCTTTTCACCCACTGTTTAAAACCAGAGCCCAGTCTGCTCTGATTGGTTAGCTGGTCGGCTCTGTTGTGATTGGTCAACCGCTTAGAGATGTCCCGCCCCTTAGCCTATCATGTAAAATGTGTGTTGGAGCGCTAACCAATAGAAGCTCAAGTGTTACATAGTGGTTGATAAAGTTTCATAAATTGACGAAATGTATTTGTTAACATTTCTGAACATTTTGGGATATATGTATATATGTGGTTTTTATCATTTTGCCCAGATTAAGACAGCTCTGTGAAGTAAGGCAGCTGAAAGACGCGGTGCAGTGGAACCTCTTCCCCTCTGCAGACATGATTCTCGGCATGATAAAGGAATACGGCACATATCCGGAGTACTGGGAGCAGAAAGTTGAAACAAACCATGAGCTGGACATGAGCTCTCTGCCTGTCACCCGCATCAAAAGACATGCGCCGCTCAACACGTACAACAAAGAGTTCATGAGATTGAAACACGACAGACAACAGTCCAAGGACTTCATTCAGGTGCCTAAACTAAACTCAGTCGAATCTAACTTCCTAACAGAGCCACTCATATTATGTTACATCATTTTCCAGGGCAATATTAAAAAGGTGCAGGTGGAGAGTGAGCGCTTGCAGAAGCAGGAGGCGGCTGTGATAAAGATGGATCAGTCTGCAGAAAGACCAACACACAACTACAGCATCCAGACCTACAACTCCACTGAGCTAGGGAAGGAGCTGCTGCGCAAAGAAATGGCTATGGTTTGATGAATGGAGTATAATGTGTAGATACAATACTGATTTATAGATACTGTACAAAGTGCACAGGTACAGCTTGGTGTCTTGGTTTCGTTATTCTTTTTCCATTAAGGAACGCCTCGCTGCACATTATCCCGCTTATTACACCGCTACCTAATGAATAAACCAACGATTTGACTCACAGCCTTGATTTACATTTCATCGTATTGCTTCTGCTAAGAAAAAAATAGTCCATCCGACTCGATTTTGTGCTCTCAACAAATATAAAAACCAATATTAGAAAAGTATTCCACTGTGTTTTCTGACGGAGGAAAACTAATGTTTGTTGACGTTAAATTGACAGGACTTCATTATGTGGATTAATATGACTGTACATATTCCCTTTATTAGAGTGTCCTGCTTAGCAATGGTCTCTTCTACCTAGCAACAGGCGAAAAAGAGCTGACCCCAGAATTTTCGAAATCGACCAATCAGCATCGAATATTCAACCAAGCCGTGTAACAATGATGCCTTAAACTGCATCACCACACAATAATAATGCAACATGTACAAATATTAATAAGAACTTGTTTGCTATGAAGAATCTCGTAGTATTTCCGTTTAGTGCTGTATTCCTATCCATTCAACAATTTATCCTTTATGCTTTCCTCATGCAACGTGTATATCATATAATGATTAATTCATGTATTGTGCTTCTCTGGTGATAACTCCAGGTGCCAGGGCGCAGGTTCACCTACAGTCAGCAGTACCAAAGTGCTACAGTAGAACAAGGAGACGTCACTCTGAAGAAAGACTCAAACTCCACCGCTGCAGCCACACTTTGGCTCAAAAGTCTGAGCAGTGACAAGTCCACGAGACATCCCAAACACCCAGATGAGGCTCGAGTGGAGGAGCTGAGAAAGGTGATGCCACTTCATAGGAACAGGACTCTTCAGTTTACTGGCATCCCAATGTATCTGATCACAGGGATAATATTTGGATTGGTACATACTGTACTTTCTTGATGATCTAATAGTAACATTGCTAGTGTATTCAGTGTATAGGGTTTCATTGACAATACTAATTGTTGGGAAAATACTGAATGTACTCTTCCAGGTATCCCAACTGTAGCTGTGTTCATGACAGGATGTGTGATTACCTAGAAGAGCATCAGGACTGTTTGAGGCATATGATAGCTATGTGATTAACATGATGATTCAGCCTCTATGGCGAGAGACATCAAGCATGCTCATTTCTGACGTGGAGCTAATCTGAAGTAAACATTGAAGACTGCTTTCTATTCCTCCATCTTGTGACTGTGTAACTCCCTCTCTTGGATATCAGCATGTGAAGGACACTGTTCAGGAACTAGTTGATGATCTGTATGTGATGACTACTTCCATTCTGGAGAGGATCACAGATACATGGATCCTGAGATTGAAGCTCAAGCCGGTGACCAGTGATATTTTTCTAACACTACTGGTCACTGTGCTTTCAGCCATGGAGGGAGAACATCCTTCATGCAAACATATTAAAACCGACACTTTCAAGGGACGTTTGGGGCTGGAGCCGGCGCTATGAGGACTTCCATCTCCTCAGCAAACCTCCACCTGTGTTCAGCCCGACGTCCATTCACCTGGCAGGTAGGCTGTGCTGCATCAATGTACCACAACACACTTTTAGCTGCTTAAAGTGTTACAGTGGTTTAGTGTACTGTTGTACTTGTTGTACTGTTGTACTGCTTGTTCTTTCCTTTCCTGTGAGTAACTGGCCAACCGTTAACCAGATGTCACACTGAGATATTTCCATTTCCATCCACCTCGGGTGTAAATTCAGTGTCAGAATCAAAGCGAGGGTTCAGGAGGGAAACCATGAGAAACCCATCATAGGCTGCATAACAATCAACCTCAACATACAGCCACAAGGTGACACATATTGCAGAACACAAGGCTGTGGCCATGGCTTATCCTCCTGCTGAATGAACAGAACAATTATCCAAAGTTAAAAGTACAAGCTGGTCATCTTTTTCTGGGCTGAACAGGCCTCAATGTCGCATGTTGTGAATGAAAACTATCTACATATTTCTACACAATTTGAGGTAAACTTTGTGGGCATACAGTGTTAGGAATTCTTAAACACCGAGACTAGGATAAACTGAAGAGTCCAAGGAAGCTTATACAAGTTAACAGCATTTAATTAAACAAAATAATGCAATGATATACAAATGAGACTGTTCAAGTTGGGCGGCTCCCCCCCTCAGGTCACCCCACCCGTTTGCGTGGGGTGCTGGGCGAAAGAGAGATCGATACTTGGCTTGCTTCTCCTGTTATCATCTGTGGTCTTCTCCTATTGGCCGGCGTCGACGAGGGCGTGTCCAATGCAAATCCTGTTGTTAATTTACACTATTCTAATGTATGTGGTTATTTAAACATTCCCTAATAAAAGTATTTCAGTGTCAATAAGTGAGGGTTAAAGGCAGTGTTTCTAGTGTGCAACACTCTGTGTCATTTAACCTTATATTCACTGTTTAAAACATAGTCTCTAGCCACATGCTAATGCTAACTTTAAATTGAAGCTAACAATATTTACTAGCAAAACCCGAAGTCGTTTTGTGAACTTCCGTTTTCAGAATAAAACAGTTTTAAATTAAAACAGTGTATTTAATTTAAATTACGCCATATAAACATTGATTTTATTTCTTACAACAGCCAAAAGCACAACAGTTTGAACTTGATAGCATTAGCTTGCATCTTAGCGGTGGCTAGCAGCATAGCTCCACTTTGACCCCAGGCTGTTGCTATGGTCACTCCCATGTGGTTATTACTCTCACAACACAAACAGTTTGCTACTCCAGCTTTAAAGCAAGCCTTTACAGCATATTTGTTAATCTTAGATAAATGAAATGACTTATTGATAGAGATTTAGAGGAAACAGAACCAGTGAATAACATATCCCAACTGTTTGTCTGACAGAAATCAGTACGCCATTTATCCGAAACCACAATAAAGCATTCAAGAATAGTTTCAAACATTCAACATCTTTCTTGTATTTTCAGACCTCACTGTGTCAATTAATTGTTTTGCTATGGTCGGTTTATTTTTAAAGATCCTTCCAGCATTCAAAATCCCAATGGATTGCATTTATTTTAAGATCAAAAGTAGTGAGTTATGGAGTTGATTTGTAGCAGAAAAGTTCATGGTTGTTTGATGAGTAAGTGTTTGATACAGGGGAGCTGAGAGGGATAGCGGTTGATAGGTATCTTTAGTCTGGTTACATGTACCCTGTAACATATTATTGGTTTAGTTATATGTGTTTCGCTCAGGTAAAGACTTCAATTAGGCACTTTTCAGAGCTGGTGTCTCATGGATAAAGTGTTTTTGAAATTAATATTGTTACTGCTTGCTGTGCAGAGCTTTGTTTATCCTTGTTGGTGGTGACATGGACATGAAGACTACTACTACGACAAATATACACTTTGTACATATTCTGATTTGACATAATGATGCTACTGTCTTCTTGGGAGAGGAACCCAAAACTCTCAACTGTTTTTGCCTCCACTGTTTGGGTTTTAAATACTTTTTTAACCAACAACTGTGGAAATCATGGGGAAAAGACGATGGTTCTGAGTGACTGGAACTAGTATTTATTAATGCATTAAGGTCCACAGTCTATCCAAGTTTCAATTTTTTCCTACAACCGTGGGCTGTGTGCTTTTCTCAGTATTGAGAAGTTTTGATTACAGCTCCAGATGGCTGCTGTTTGAGCCAATGTCAATTTTTGCTGCTGAGTAACAAACTCCCACGCCGCACAGGAGAACAGATATCAGCAAGGAAATGAAATGTTAATGTTTAAATGTCCGAGAAATCATAACAATGTCTTCCCGATTTAATTTACCAGTTACCTAAGATAAGATAAGATAAGACAAGAAGTACTTTATTGATTCCAATTTGGGAAATGTTTGCATTGCATGCAGCATAAAAATATGTGGCATTGTACACTAAAAATTAAAAGACTAGAAATAAACACAAACATTCAAAAATGTCAACATCTCAATAGAAATAAAATAGCATTAAGTTAAGTAGAAAATATACACGTTGAATTACAAATGTACAGTAACACATATAAAGCAGGATATTATATATACATAAGTAGTTGAGGAATGGAATATGAAATATTAGATTGAATATAAATGTAAAATGTACAGTGTGAGAAGCTATGCCAGCCAGACGTGATTTGTTACCAGAGATGGCAAAAGTACACACATCCTTTACTCAAGTAGAAGTACAGATACTCGTGTTTAAAAATACTCTGGTAAAAGTAGAAGTACTGACTAAACTTCTTTACTTACTGTAAGTTAAAAAAAAAGAGGGCTTTGAAATGTACTTCAGTAAAAAGTACCCATAACTAGCAGCTGCTTTAAAGAGTACCTGACCTCCCTTTATATTAATAGAACAATAATGTCATTGTTAGCTAATGAATGTTTCCATGCTGAACAACGGCAACATGACAACGTTTCCATTGGTCCCTCTTCTTTAGAGAAGACCAGGAAATGATGGATACACGGATCGTGTTCCAATCAATAGGCACGCAATGACTCTAAAGAATAATGATCACGCATCAAACACACATTCAGACTAAAGGAACCAGCTGTTTGGAAAATGAGAGAAGTAGAAAGTACAGGTATTTGAGTTCAACATGTAAGAAGTAGAAAGTACAGGTATTTGAGTTCAACATGTAAGAAGTAGAAAGTACAGGTATTTGAGTTCAACATGAGAGAAGTAGAAAGTACAGGTATTTGAGTTCAACATGTAAGAAGTAGAAAGTACAGGTATTTGTGTTCAACATGTAAGAAGTAGAAAGTTCAGGTATTTGTGTTCAACATGTAAGAAGTAGAAAGTTCAGGTATTTGTGTTCAACATGTAAGAAGTAGAAGTAAGGATTTGAGTTCAACATAAGTAGAAAGTACAGGTATTTGAGTTCAACATGTAAGAAGTAGAAAGTTCAGGGGGTATTTGTGTTCAACATGTAGAAGTAGAAAGTACAGGTATTTGTGTTCAACATGTAAGAAGTAGAAAGTACAGGTATTTGGGTTCAACATGTAAGAAGTAGAAAGTACAGGTATTTGTGTTCAACATGTAAGAAGTCAAAGTAAAATGTCGTCAGAAAGATAAGTAGTGGAGTAAAGTACTGATACCAGAAACATACTTAAGTACAGTAACAAAGTATTTGTACTCCACTACTTCCCACCTCTGTTTGCTATATAGAGTTAAGATAATACATAAAGAGAAAAGTGTAAATGGGCTGAGTTTTATTGCTCTGGATCCTCAGGAGAGCCTCTCCATCAGGAGCAGCTGGAGGCGGCTCGGACTCAGTACTGTCGCTGGATGAAGAAACTGCTTCCTGAAGGCAACGGCTACCCAGCATGCAACAGCCACATCCCAGAGTTCAATTGTCTTATTGGAGGAAACTCAGAGAGGATTCAAGGAAATACTGAAGGATGAGCCCAATACGTATTCACTGAGGAAAAAAGGGCATGGCGCTGAAGGTACAGTAGGTTGCTAGAAATGTGGGGAAAATCCAACATTGCCCAGAAAAAAGGAAAAGAAGACATAAGAATAATCTCATGTCTTCATCCAAAAAGCAATTTAGACATTTAAATATAAAGAAAACAATTAATATAGCTCTTAAAATGTGGCTAATTTGAAGCCACTGTCACTATTAAAAGCTAAATAGCTGAATGAAATGTAATCACCTCACATACCCCATTCACAGAACTGCTTTAATTTTTTCGAATACATTTTAGGCCAAAATAAGAACTTTGTTTATCCTGTAAGGCAGCACAGAACTCTATATAGTCTCTCTCCTCCTCCTCCTCCTCCTCCTCCTCCTCCTGGTAAATGTCCGATCCTTTAGCCGCTAAACGCTCCACTGTGTTCCCCAGCTAACTGTGTCTGTCTTCTGTTTGCTGCTGAACAGGAAGTGCACAGTGGGTTTTCAGACTATTCACTGGAAACAGCTGCTTGCTGCATTTAAAAAGGGAAAACAATAAACCAAAACAATAAAGTTAAAAGCAAGCATAACAATGAGCTGAAACTCACTTTGATGCTCCGTCGAGTCGAGAGAGCCTCACATTGAGTAGGTAGGTTAATTTGAGCAACCTGTCACTTTGTTTCAGTCATTTGATAGAGTGATGCCGTGATGGCGTATTTTTGTAGGACGACCACGAAGTAAGCATTGCAAGGGCTCCATCAACAACAATGGGATTACCCCTTTGGATTTGAGTATAATGAAGAATATAAAACATGTGGCGTGTTCAGCAGGATAATCTGGACCTATTAACAACACTTTGTCATTTTTGAAGTGTAAATGCAACAGCCAGAAGTAAAAAGCTAACTTTAGGCTGTAACAAACTACATCACGGCTGCGCATCACTGCTAAGCTAAAGGTGGACTTGAGTTGGCATGATGTCGTTTAGTAGTTTATTATAGTAACCTTTTTTATGACTCATTGAGGAGTTGGGTATTTACTTTTCATTTGATTTCGTAGAAAACGTGAACATTTTCTTAGGCTTTTGTTCACCACTTAACTACAAATATGTATAAACACTCACTTAGAGACGAAGGAACCAGAAGTTGTAAAATGCAGATACATTTCTGGGTTTACGACTCACTCCTGCTCCACTCTTTGTTATGATCTCATATTGTTAAGATAGACATGCTATAATGTATTGTCTGTTGTCCATAATGCTTGCCTCAGTTCAGTGTCCGTTCGCATGTTTTTATCCAGGTTCTAGTTATCGTTGACTTTAACAACCTCCTGTTTTTCTTTTAGCCAAAAGCTGTTTTATGTCTTGCAGCCTTCCCCTGAACTCTCTGCGATGAACCTGGACGACAGTAAAGATGAGAGGAAGAGGAGCGCGGCTCTGGCTCCAGGACCCTGTGTGTACTGCAGGCTCAGCAGCAAAGACAACGCCATCGAGAGACACACCTCTCTGTACAACAAGTACCACTACATGTCAGTTTAGCTTAATGTTTTTTATTCAAAAGAACAAAACAAGATAGTGAAATCATGAGGTTTAATGTGCATGTGGTATGTCCTGTTGCTTCTTACAGGGGCTTCAAAAAGCAGCATTCGTTTCTGTACAAGCGGACCGCCCTGCCTCTGACGGACAAGGAGAAGAGTATCTTCACTTTTCAGAAGTATGCACCCAACATGAAGACACAAACATCATCTGAGCAGCACTAAACTCTAAGAGCACTTCAATTAAATAAAACTCATAATTCCATCCGAGGGGTTATCCTTGAAGCCATGGTTAATAAAATACAGTCACTGCAATATACATCGCTTCATTTATTAATTAACTGCACCAAAAAAACTCATCCAAAGTCATAAGAATAGTATAGACAAATTGCTGTCACAGAGAATTGAACTGGTCCATATGGTCCAATCAGAATGCAGGATTCCCAGTCACATGGTCAGGCTCAGAATGTTCTCTCCAGAGGGTGTGAGCACACGTAGCCTCTGTTGTCCAACACCTCCTTGGCGATCTTCTTGATGTTGGCATCGTTGTTTTCAGGAGAGTCTGGAAATAATTAATACGACAATTATAAGATTACTTGAATTTGTTAAAATGGCTCTATTGTGCTTTTGTTTCCCTTTGCTATAGTCTGTTATATAGGTTTTAGTGCATGTAAATGGTCTGCAAAGGCTAAAATCCCCCTTTGTTTACTTCTGTAACACAATGCCATCAGAGTGTAACAAGTTTAGGGTGATAGGCTAAGGGGCGGGAAATCTCTAAGCAGTTGACCAATCACAACAGAGCCGGCCAGCTAACCAATCAGAGCAGACTGGGCTCTGGTTTCAGACAGAGGGTGAAAAGAGGTGCTGCAGCACAGGCAGCATGAGAGATATAAAGAGCTTTTTGAACATTAAAGCATGGAGACATGTAGAGCAGTGGTTCTCAAACTTTTTCTGTCATTCCCCGCTTTGAACAGGTGGGCCTTTTCAAGCCCACCTGTTCCTCATCGCTCCAATCAAATGGTAGGCCAAGCTTAAAATTGTCAAATGTATCGTTCTATAACAGGGTCTCCAACCTTTTTTAGGATGAGGGCTACTTTAAAAAAATAAAACAAGACGTGAGCTACTTTTACTCCTCTTTTTTGTTTTTTAGCAGTGTATATATTTAGCACATTTTAACATTATTATATGCTACCTTTAACCTTTGAGTGCTGTTTGGGTCTGTGGGACCCGTTTTCAGTGTTTACCCAAATAAAATGTATGCAATTTAATTATTTTAACCTGCTTTATTTGGTGGTGGACGTCACATCCTCTAGGGCGGGTCCGGGGGCATGCACCCCGAGGAAGATTTTTTTTAAATGTTGGTTAAATGCATCAATCTGGTGCACTTTGAGCTAGGGCTGCTCAATTAATCATATTTTAATCGCAATTACGATTTTGGCTTGCAACGATTATAAAAACAACATAATCGAAATAAAACGATTTTATTTATTTTTAAATAGGTTTTTCAGTTGAATTATACTTAAAGTTCAGGGTAATCAACTGTTAAAAACATACATTTCAATAGTATAGTATTGTTTCCATAGCAACAACAACTGTCAACAGCGTAAACTCGCCTTCAAAATAAAAGCATGCCAAATTACACTTAAGACATACAACTGCAACGAAAGTAACAAACACAAAGCAATATCCTTTTCAATTTCAAAGAACACAAATTGGGTTATCTACAGGTGTTGTTTTGTGTGGTCGAGGGTCGCTTTCATTGATGCGTTTTTCACCCCGGGCTGTTGTTTTGATATTCCACCAGTGTGAAAAAATAAGAAAAAAAAATAATTATTTTATTTTAAATTAAAAAAAAATTTCACGACCCACCTATCACATCTCTGCCGCACACTTTGAGAAACGCTGGAGTAGAGACACTACATACTGATATACACCTGAACATCAGCAGGAGAGGACTATTTAAAGTAGACACTACATACTGATATACACCTGAACATCAACAGGAGAGGACTCTTTAAAGTAGAGACACTACATACTGATATACACCTGAACATCAGCAGGAGAGGACTCTTTAAAGTAGAGACACTACATACTGATATACACCTGAACATCAGCAGGAGAGGACTCTTTAAAGTAGAGACACTACATACTGATATACACCTGAACATCAGCAGGAGAGGACTATTTAAGTAGAGACACTACATACTGATATACACCTGAACATCAACAGGAGAGGACTCTTTAAAGTAGAGACACTACATACTGATATACACCTGAACATCAGCAGGAGAGGACTCTTTAAAGTAGAGACACTACATACTGATATACACCTGAACACCAGCAGGAGAGGACTCTTTAAAAAGTAGAGACACTACATACTGATATACACCTGAACATCAGCAGGAGAGGACTCTTTAAAGTAGAGACACTACATACTGATATACACCTGAACATCAGCAGGAGAGGACTCTTTAAAGTAGAGACACTACACACTGATATACACCTGAACATCAGCAGGAGAGGACTCTTTAAAGTAGAGACCACTACACACTGATATACACCTGAACATCAGCAGGAGAGGACTCTTTAAAGTAGAGACACTACATACTGATATACACCTGAACATCAGCAGGAGAGGACTCTTTAAAGTAGAGACAACTACACACTGATATACACCTGAACATCAGCAGGAGAGGACTCTTTAAAGTAGAGACACTACATACTGATATACACCTGAACATCAGCAGGAGAGGACTCTTTAAAGTAGAGACACTACACACTGATATACACCTGAACATCAGCAGGAGAGGACTCTTTAAAGTAGAGACACTACACACTGATATACACCTGAACATCAGCAGGAGAGGACTCTTTAAAGTAGAGACACTACATACTGATATACACCTGAACATCAGCAGGAGAGGACTCTTTAAAGTAGAGACACTACATACTGATATACACCTGAACATCAGCAGGAGAGGACTCTTTAAAGTAGAGACACTACATACTGATATACACCTGAACATCAGCAGGAGAGGACTCTTTAAAGTAGAGACACTACATACTGATATACACCTGAACACCAGCAGGAGAGGACTCTTTAAAGTAGAGACACTACATACTGATATACACCTGAACATCAGCAGGAGAGGACTCTTTAAAGTAGAGACACTACATACTGAAATACACCTGAACATCAGCAGGAGAGGACTCTTTAAAGTAGAGACACTACATACTGATATACACCTGAACATCAGCAGGAGAGGACTCTTTAAAGTAGAGACACTACATACTGATATACACCTGAACATCAGCAGGAGAGGACTCTTTAAAGTAGAGACACTACATACTGATATACACCTGAACATCAGCAGGAGAGGACTCTTTAAAGTAGAGACACTACATACTGATATGAACCTAAAAAGAGCATTATATGTCCTCTGTAAATACCAAACACAAAGTTCTCCTCTCTCATGTCACCTGATAACTCTGGATTACATGCAGGTCATTAAAAAACATGCACAGTGTGAGAATGAAAAGCAGCGAGGGGTTTTGGGTGTTGGTATGTGGGGTTTGTGGGAAATTCCGCAACACATGCAAGTCTTTTGTACCGAGATGCAGTAAAAAAAAAAAAGCCAAGGCTCTGTTCTCAATTACCATCTCGTGTTGTACTTACGCTTTTCCAGTTGGGTCATCCAGTAATTGTTCTTGAAGAAAGCCTCAGTGCAGAAAGTGTTTGCGAGCAGCACCTAGAGAATAAAACTTGTTTATCAAACTAGAAAATACACAATTATGTAGAATGCAATTTAAAAGCAATAGAAAGTTATGGAATGTGAAGAGAGACGGCTACAAACATTTGTCCTTTCAATTTCTATCTGCAACACATCTAGTGGAAACATCACACACACATTTCATCAATAACCCAAAGGTTTTACTTTACAAAAATATGTCAATTTAGGCTTCCTCCGGTTCTACAAATAATGCAAACAAGTCTAAATAGGTTAGCGGGTAGAAATCAAACATCAGAGTGGACGACACTGGATGAAAAGCTTCTTGATAGAAAACATATTCGCTTTATTAAAATAACTTCAATTACTTTGCGAACCTCAGGCGAAACATTTCAGTCCTGAAGAAAAACAGTCACGACTGACTATCTTCTGACAGGATCTCTACAGTCTCTGTTTTGAATAAAATACAAAAAGTGGACGGCTGCATGTTGCATTCTGTCAGAGGAGAGGAGGCTACAAATGTCTGCACAGCCCTCAACTTTACATAATACGGTGCAGTTTGCCATACTCATTTTCCTAAGTGTTTTTTAGCTGTTAAGGTTATTTGTTTAGTTACATTTAAATTCTATTTTTTGGACAACGCCACTAGTTGCAAGAATAGGTCAAGTTGTAGAGAAGTCTGAGAATTTAACCCCATTTTTCACTTGAGTAATCAGCGCAGTATACATTTTCCTTACAAGTTTGTGGCCTCAATTGGTCAAGTCTTACCATTACCATCTTAACTTTAACAAGTGAATCGTTACACTTGGATGCCTAAAAGAATTCTCAAACCAGTGTGTGACGTCACGTTGAATACATCCACGTCTAATATAAAGTATATTCAGAGTACTGAAGCTGTTCATGTTACAGTGTGAGCCTAAATACTGACCAATGGTTTAAGGCAGTCTTTCCCAAAGTTAGGTTAGCGACCCGTTTTTATATTACCGCCAGATTGGTTTAGTGAAATGCATTAATTTGCCAGTTGTAATAACAGAAGAGCGTTTCTGCTCAGCTGCTGGGTTCAGCTCAGATAACAAGTGGAGCTGGTGGTGAGAGACGTAACATTACACACATTGAATTATTGCTTTGATGTACTTTATTTAGTCTTCTCTCCACCACACTCCCCTCTCCGGCTTACTGCTTCTTATTTTCCAGTGACAGTTCATAAGTTCATCGTGAGCTGCTGAGGGGAAACATTACACTGTGTTTATAACGTTTTAAAAAGATGGTTTGCTGTGTTCTTGGTCAGTAGTTTTTAAATGTAGATGGTTAAGCTATTCCTCGTGTGTTTTTGGGTCCTGGAAGACTCAACATGTCTCTTCTGGGAAGTGTAGGAACCCCTGGTGTATTGGAAGAGAGGCAGCTGTTCACTGTCAGTTATTATTAGTGTAGCGGCCAAAATCATATAGAAATCAAACTGATAATTAACATAAAATAACACTGCTGCTGAAGCACCAGTTAGCGAACCTTACGCAATGATCCAAGTCCAGACAAGAATCTCCGTTTGTACATTTGATTCCATCCAATATCATTTACAGGTTTCCTATATTTCTTTCCTTAAGCCTTTCCTATGGCCTATGCCCAAACATGCCTTCACAAATAAAAGCATAGAAACCACTTTTACTCACTTCAATAACTAAGAATACATTTACTATGAACAATAACAGCAAGGAAATAAGTGTTTTAGTATTAAATAATATAAAGCGATATATATAGCTCCAACAATTAGTGTTATTTTAGATATCACCAATCAGTCGATGGAGATGTAAAAACTGCTCTCACTATGACCTTAACCTCTTCCTCAACTCGTGTACATCCTGTGTGTGTGTGTGTGTGTGTTCTGTACACACCTCGTGGTCGTGGTTCCTGAGCCCGATGCTGATGGAGCGGCTGGTTCTGGACAGGACGGCTGTCATGGCGTAGAGGTGGATCAGAACGTCTGCCACTCTCTTCAGGACCAGCTGCTCGTTCACTAGGGTCTGAAAAAAACAAGGACACTTTAAAAAAAACAACCTAAAAAGGACAAATGCTGTTGCTTCTACTTCTGTGTTACTGCTGCCTTCAAAAAGATCCATCTTTCTCAGTCATTTTCTTTATTAATGTCTTAAAGAGGACATATGCTAATTTCCAGGTTCATATTTGAACTTCAATGTTCAAAAAGCTCTTTATTTTTCTCATACTGCAGCACCTCTTTTCACCCTTCTGTCTCAAACCAGAGCCCAGTCTGCTCTGATTGGTTAGCTGGCTGGCTCTGTTGTGATTGGTCAACCGCTTAGAGATGTCCCGCCCCTTAGCCTATCACATACGATGTGTTGGAGCTCTGGCCAATAGGAGTGCAAGTGTTACATAACTAGGTGATAACGTTTCGTAAATCAATGGGACTGAACCAGAACACGTACAATGTGTTGGAGGACCAGCCAATGGGAGCATGAGTGATACATAGTGATGTCACTATGTTATGGAAGTAAACAAAGGATTT